>NW_022639589.1:594655-594819 GCF_010583005.1 Odontomachus brunneus | reverse complement strand
CAAATAACCTTGAAAGGTCATCTCAAGGTCAAGGTCATTAGCACAGGTTTGTGAACCCTTCTGTCCTGAACATTTTTTTGTCGCAACTATTTTCCCGTAGAATGGGTAGTTTAGGGGATATTCGGAATTATAGATTAAAATGGATCACCCTGTATATATATATA
>NW_022639589.1:591279-592751 GCF_010583005.1 Odontomachus brunneus | reverse complement strand
ATACCGTAATTTGGAAGATATTCGGATCCATAGACTAAAATGACTCACCCTATATATATATATATATATATATATATATATATATATATATATATATTAAAAACTTTTGAGTGTGGTTGGAGTACACGAAGAATTGAAAATAAGATATTTAAGTAGAAGTACTTATTTCAGTATTTGGAGTATGTTAAAAAGTCAAATCATACGAAGACGACTATCGTACTGCTAGGAAATTTTTAAGAGATCTGGTAGCTGATAAACTTTAAATGTTATTTCAAGGTCGGACACATTTTCGGAAAAAATGTTTCAAACTTAAGTTTCGTATTTTTTACCGTACAATCTGAATCTGCAAAAGAAATAGGATATTCTATTTAAAAAACTAAACTTCCGGTCTAAACCCACTTCCGGTCAATACTGGAAGTTGAATATAGCACCATTTAATAGAGCGTGCTCGACTTAGTGAAAAAATGTTTTGAATTTGTAATAAAATGTTGATCTCTTTATTTTAAATATGTGGTACGGGTGATCTGAAACATCCTGTATATACAGGGTGTAAAAAAATTAGACCGACAAACTTTGAGGGGAAATAGAGGACATAAAAACAAACGTATTTTGTTAATAATGTTTTTCTCTACGACGCTTCGTTTTAATATTACAGGGTACAAAATAGGAATTTTATGATTTTAATAGAAAACAAACATATAAGTGGAAAAATTAAATTTATTTCAATTATACATATATTATAATATATATTTTAGTCTTCAAAAAACAATGAATAAAAGAACGGAGCAACAATGTGCAATTGATTAGCTCAATTTATAATAAATGTTTATAAATTCAATAGAGCACCTGCCCATTTTAGTGCTACTGTGCGCAATTACTTGGACCAAAGATTTAATGAGTGCTGGGTAGGCCGAAGAGGTCTTATCGCATGGCCTCCTCCGTCACCAGATTTATCTTTGCTTGACTTTTTTATGGGGGCTTATGAAAACTCTCATTTATGAGACACCTATGGAAACAGAAGCAGAATTGGTAGTCCGAATTACTGCTGGAGTGTATCAGGTTCAGAATATTCCTGCAGTCTTCGAGCGTGTGAGACGATCAATGTTTCGACGATGTCATCTTTGTGTTCAAGCAAATGGAGGAATTTTTGAACATTTATTATAAATTGAGCTAATCAATTGCGCATTTTTGTTCCGTTTTTTTGTTCATTGTTTTTTGTAAATTAAATTATATATGTGTAATTGAAATAAATTTAATTTTTCCATTTATATGTTTGTTTTTTATTAAAATTATAAAATTCCTATTTTGTATCCTGTAGTATTAAAACAAAGCGTCGTAGAGAAAAACATTATTAATAAAATATGTTTATTTTTATGTCTTCTATTTCCCCTCAAAGTTTGCCGGTCTAATTTTTTTACACCCCGTGTATATATATATATATATATATATATATATATATATATATATATATA
>NW_022639589.1:585173-591149 GCF_010583005.1 Odontomachus brunneus | reverse complement strand
AGTAAATACATCTTTTTAAACGCCACAACTTTTATCTGAAACATTTTTTTCTAAAATGCTTAGTTTTCGAGATATTTCACCGGTCCGGGACTTTTTAAACACCCTGTATATATATGGTGTCCCATTTTAAATTACGCACCTGAATATCTCGTCACGGGAGCCACCAATCCGAAAATAACCCTCACAAAAGTTGTTGGGTTCGGAGGGGGACATCGGATGGTGATTTTCAATTTCACCTTGACCTTGACCTTCAAGGTCATTTGAAGGTCAAATCGAATTTTTAAATAGAAACCCCTATTTTTTACCCCGGATTCGGAAAGAGCGCAAAATTTTACGTTTAGATGGGTACTTGAGGCTCTTCTTTAGAATGACCTTCAGATGTTATTTCAAGGACAAAATATTTGAAATTACGCACCTGAATACATATCTTGTCGGGGAGCCACCAATCTAAATAAGCCTCACAAAAGTTGTTGGGTTCGGAGGGAGACATCGGATGGTGACCTTCAATTTCACCTTGACCTTGACCGTCAAGGTCATTTGAAGGTCCAATCGATTTTCTAAATAGAAACTTTAAAGTTATATCGAAATGACCACGATTAATTTTGGTTTTCAGGTCATGCTAGATGTGTAAGCGGTTCGACCTTGAAATGATCTTTAAAGGTCATTTCGACTCTTAACATAACTTTAAAGTTTTTACTTAAAAATTCGATTTGACCTTCAAATGACCTTGAAGGTCAAGGTTAAGATGAAATTGAAGGTCACCATCCGATGTCTCCCTCCGAACCCAACAACTTTTGTAAGGGTTATTTGGATTGGTGGCGCCCCGACAAGATATGTATTCAGGTGCGTAATTTCAAATATTTTGTCCTTGAAATAACCTCAGAAGGTCATTCCAAAGAAGAGCCTCAAGTACCCATCTAAACGTAAAATTTTTCGCTCTTTCCGAATCCGGGGTCAAAAATAGGGGTTTCTATTTAAAAATTCGATTTGACCTTCAAATGACCTTGAGGGTCAAGGTGAAATTGAAAATCACCATCCGATGTCCCCTTCCGAATCCAACAACTTTTGTAAGGGCTATTTTCGGATTGGTTCCCCTGACGAAATATTCAGGTGAGTAATTTAAAATGGGATACCCTGTATATATATATATATATATATATATATATATATATATATATATATATATATATATATGGATATTAAGAAATACTCTTGCCAATGATTTTGACCTTTACATATGTTGTTAACGGTGTATTCGCTAGTCTTGGATTGATTAAATCTAATAATTTTTAATTTTAATATAAAACAGTACCCGGAAGTACTTATCCAAAATATTTATTAATAGTTATATCTATTTTCTTCCCCTTTTCTTTTCACTTATATGTCAAAATTCGCAACTGATTAACGTGACATTTAGCATAATAAATTTCGTAAAACTTATGAAGCGTTTCCTAATTACTGAATAATTCCGATCGAAACTAGTATTCTATCATAATTACAATAATCATAATTAGAATAATATAAATTTGTTGGCACAGTGTATAGAAATAATAACCAAAGAATACTAGTTTCAATATAAACTTTTCAGAGAATTAAAGAAAAATTCACGTGTCTCTTATAAACTTGAGATTTTAGATTAGACTCTTATGATTTGAGATTGACAAAAGAAGTTTGCGAAACCAAAAATTCCAAAAAATTTGGACTTTTGCAGAAATAAAATATATATGAACCTAATCACTAAGTTATTTTTCATTTTGACTGAAAAACAGTTGGTAGAATAAAAACATTTTTTATTTTTTAGGCTTTCACGGTGTCCATGCATATTAGATTTGATCTCCGAGTTTGAACCGCGTGGATTCAACTTTGATTCCGACGTTTTAGGAACTTTTTCGCTTCATCAGGGAGGAACGACCCGATGCCGAAGCATCAAAGTTGAATCCACGCGGCTTAAACCCGGAAACCAAATAAAAAATGAAAATACCTGTTTAAAGAAAATAGATTTTTCTTATTTTTACTAATATCTCTGAAAGTATAGAAAATATATTAAAAAATTTTAAATATAAAATTTTGTGGTATATAATTATCTTTACCAAACTGATCAACAATTTAAAAAATATATATATTTTTTTTAATTTCTCACCCTATCACCTATCCACCCTCACTTTTGAACAATTTTATGGCTTTTTAATAAAAGATTTTTTAAATAAAAAATTAATAAAGATTTCTTTAATAAAAGAAAATGGAAACATTTTTTCAAGATCTATATAACCATATATATGATTTGCCGGTGATAATTTTTAAAAAGTTAAAATTCACTCTTAACAGCAGGTATCACATATACATGATTTTGGTTGCCAGCGATTATCGGCTTATATAATGAAAATAATATCGGTTATGTAATAAAAATAATAATATATATATAATACGCGCGTGTATGTGTGTGTGTATGCATATAATCCCGTAATCCTGGACGAGCCTAAAAAATGTTGCACTCGCTCACGTTGGTGATCGGGTAAATCACATACGCGCACGATAGAGAAAAAGAACTTTATTATTTACAATAAATAATGTAATAATTTCTATTATATATAAATAAAATATTATTATATATAATGTAAAAAATATATTATTTGCATTGTACAACAAAATTATATTTTAATATCACTACAATTAAATTTTAATATCACTTACAACATACATATTGGATATTTATAAGTCACATTATTTTCACATCCTTTATTTATTTAGTTACATTTGTCCTATAATAATTTCTAATATTAACTAATATTGATATTTTTGGGTCCTAATAACTCTAACAAGTTTTAGTTTTATAATAAACCAAAACCAAATACTTCAATCGTGATATATGATAACAAAAAAAGATTTTTTGAATGTTTAAAGTGTCCATTTGTAATCACTTTACTTGTTCTGTGGACAAAGGGAAATTAATAAATGTGATGAGGGAAAGAGGGGTAAAGGAGGGGTTAGTAGTTAGAGTGGAGGAGATATTAAGGGAAACGAAAAGCAGGGTCAGGGTGAGGCAAAGAGTGGGGAAGAAGTTTTGGACGACGAGAGATCTAAGGCAGGGTAGCTCGCTGAGTCCGATATTGTTCAATATCTTAATGTCGGATTTGGAAGAGGAGATAGCAAGAGGAGGTTGGGAAGGAGCAAGACTGGGAGAAGGGAAAGTGTACACTTTAGCGGATAACGTGGTATTATTGGCGGAAAAGGGAGAGGGCAATGTTAGCAAGAATAAAGGTATGCAAAAAGGAAAGACTTGGAGGTGAATGTAGAGAAGACTAAGATATTGAAGTTTAGGAAGGGTGGGAGGAGAAAAAAGAAAATGGAGTTAAGATGGAAAGATAAAAGGTTGGAGGAGGTATGGGAGTATAAATATTTAAAATATACAGTTCAAGGAAATGGAAGTCAGGAAGTTCACATAAGGGAAAGAAAGAAGAAGGTGGCGTGAGCGATGAAGGAGGTATGGAGAATAGGAAAGAGAGTGTGGGGAAAGAACTGAAAAAGAAGGTTGTGGTTATTTGACACACTGGTTTAAACGGTAATGAGTTATGGGGTAGAATTGTGGGCATGGAAAGAGAGAAAGGAATTAGAAAGATTGCAAAATAGATTTTTGAGATGGATTACGAGGGCTGCTCCGTAAGTTTTGCGACTAGTAAGGAAAACACGGTAATTTGTCATTGAAAATGGTTTTATTGTTTTTCAAAGTATTCTCCATGATAATCAATACACTTCTGCATTCGCTCAAACCATTTATTATAGCATCCATGCCACTCCGAAAGTGGTACCTCCAAAACATGTGTTTTAAACGCATCAATCGCTTCTTCTAGCGTCGAAAATCGTTGACCACGCAGTTTATTCTTGATGTTCGGGAACAAAAAGAAGTCATTGGGTGCCAAATCAGGACTGTACGGTGGATGACCCATTAATTCGATGTTTTCACTGGTCAAATAGGCAGTTGTTTGAGCCGATGTGTGAGAGCTCGCATTGTCATGGTGAAGAATGATTCGTCGTCTTGAGTTGTTTTTCCTTATTTGGCCGAAGACTTCTGGCAAACAAATGGTTGTATACCATTCAGAATTGACCGTTCTACGTTTCTCTAAGGGTACTGTTGCCACATGACCAGTTTTTCCGAAAAAACAGGCGACCATTTGTTTCGAAGTGCTTCGAGCGCGAACAACTTTTGTTGGGTTAGGTTCATTTTGAAAGACCCACACAATCGACTGCTGTTTAGTTTCCGGCTCATATGCATAGATCCATGACTCGTCACCTGTGTAGAGGTTATATATGGCATTTGACGCACCTCGATCGAATTTCTTCAGTATTTTTTTGCACCAATTTACACGATCCTTTTTTTGGGCAATTGTCAAATTATGCGGGATCCAACGTGAACAAATTTTTTTACGGCCAAATGTTCATGCAATATCGTTTGTATGCAATTCATACCAACACCCAGGGGTGCCTGAATCTCACGGTATGTCACATGTCGATCTTACATTATCAATTCACGCACAGCATCGATGTTTTTTGGCACAGCAGCTGATTTTGGACGACCTTCGCGAGGTTTGTCAGTAAGCGAACTACGACCACGATTGAATTCATTAAACCAGCGACAAATAGTGGCCTTGTGTGCTGCTTCATTGCCAAAAGTGGAAGCAAGTTGATCGATGCACTCTTGTCTCGATAATCCACGTCGAAAGTCGTAAAAAATCATCGCACGAAAGTATTCTCGTGTTAATTCCATTTTTTCGCTGAGACACAATTTTCAAGTCACTGTAAACAATACAAGTAGCCTCCGTACGATAAAACGTTTTGAGTAAAAAAATCTTCCAAATTGTCAAATTTTTTGATGGTAAGGTTAGATTTTACCTAGCAACGCCAGTGTTGCCAAGTCGCAAAGCTTACGGAGCAGCCCTCGTATAGAGTTGGATTGGAGGAGAACACCAGGATACATGATAAGGGAGGAATTAGGGAGAGAGAAATTAAAAGGAAGAGTAGGGAGGAGGACTTAAAAATTCTCTTGGAAATTCGAGGAAAGGTTACAGAAAGGAAAAGGGGGAAAGATAGCAAGGAGATGCTGGGAAGAGATGAAAGGAAAATGGAGTAAGGGGAAAGTGGTGGTAAGGTGGGAAAGGGAGAGAAAGGGTTATATGAGGGGGTGGAGGTTAGGGGAGACGGAGAGGATAAGGTATGAGGATATATTGGAGAGAAAGAAGGAAAAATAGAAAAAATAAAGGTGGGAAAGGATAAGGATGTCTAGAGTAAATAGGAAGTAAAGGACAACGGAAGGAGAAAAAGAAGAGAGAGTGAAGGAATGGCATGCAAGGGATGGGATGTGGGGGGAGAGTGAAGGGAGAGAGAGAGAAAGAGAGAGTGAGAGAGAAAAAGAGAGAAAGAGAGAGAGAGAGAGCGAAGGAAACGGAAGGAGAAGGGTGGGCGGATTAAAAAATAAGTAAATAAGTTAGTTTGTAAGGTAGTAGTAAGTTAGATTAAGTTAGTTTTAAGATAGATTTTAAGTTAGTTATAAGAGGAGTAGAAAGGAGATGGGGGAGAAGGGAGCGAGATGTGTGTATGTGTGTGTGCGACGGGGAGGAGCTTGCGAAAAGAATAGAGTGGATTGTAAAATTTTGTAACGATGCATATCGTTACGTAATAATAACAACGCAAGCCGAACACCGCGAACCGAAAGCGCAAGAGGACAGCGCGTCCTCCAAAACAGTAAACAGCGCGACCGCCGAACAATCGCGGTAAATAGCGAATCAAGCGAGATTCAAGGTATATAAAACGCGGCGTAATCGTAATCGAGAGATTCGATCATCCGCTCTCGAAAGAGAATCAGAACCGATCCACCGCTCTCGAAGGAGAATCCGATTCCGATTATCCGCTCTAAGAGAGACCGACTCCGCTCCTGGCAGATTATTGTTCGTCGATTGGCGACTGTAGTCACTCCGCCGTCGT
>NW_022639589.1:571343-580591 GCF_010583005.1 Odontomachus brunneus | reverse complement strand
ACGACGCCGAAAGAAACGTCAACAGCATAGACTCGCGAAGACGCGACACTGACGTCGTCCGCGCCCCGCGCACCGCGCGTCACATCACCAAATCCGCGTCTAAACAAACCTCTGTCAGGCGATACAAACAACCAAAGCCAAAGGCGTCGACACGTATTGTTCGATATATATATTGTCATTATCATCAGTTTAGTATTTTAAATATATTATTCATTATTATTTTCTTAACACACTGTTTCTCAATTATTCCGCCTATCACGAACCCGATCCGACAAGCGATTCAAACCCGCAACGAATCGCGGTTACAATTTTATGTAATTTTTATGTAAATAAATGGTACGGGTGGTTAAAGAGGAAGGGGATTCCGAAGTATCTGGAAAAATGATGGTCAGAAGAGAAGTGAAGGAGAGTAATTAGATTTAGGTTGGGGAATGAGTTGAAAGAAGGAAGGTACTGGGAAGAAGAGAAGAGGAGAAGATGTAGAATATGTGGAGGTCAGGAAGAGACGTGGGAGCATGCTTGGGAAAGATGTTGGAGAGGAGATAATGGGGAAGTAGGAAGTCGGCAGGAGGTGGTGGAGAAAATTTTGAAGGAGGGAGAAGAGGAGGAGTAGATGAAAGAAATGAAGAGAATAAAGGATAACGGAAGGAGAAAAAGAAGAGAGAGTGAAGAAATGGCATGCAAGGGATGGGATGTGGGGGGAGAGTGAAGGGAGAGAGAGAGAAAGAGAGAGTGAGAGAGAAAAAGAGAGAAAGAGAGAGAGAGAGAGCGAAGGAAACGGAAGGAGAAGGGTGGGCGGATTAAAAAATAAGTAAATAAGTTAGTTTGTAAGGTAGTAGTAAGTTAGATTAAGTTAGTTTTAAGATAGTTTTTAAGTTAGTTATAAGAGGAGTAGGAAGGAGATGGGGGAGAAGGGAGCGAGGTGTGTGTATGTGCGTGTGTGACGGGGAGGAGCTTGCGAAAAGAATAGAGTGGATTGTAAGATTTTATGTAATTATAGGGGGATCCATAAAATCCTTATCCTGATTTATTAACACTTTCACGGCGAGGTGTTTTGTGCTATATCTTTCGTTATCCGCGGTCACATTTTGCTGACGTTTCAATAAAAACATTTAAATATTTATTTTTTAATATTAATATTTTGTATTAATTTATATCAATATTTTAACAATGTATGGTATTGTTCAAAACTTTTTCAAAGTCACGCATACATAATGTTCGCCGATTACCACTGGCAATAAAAATCACGTATATATGATAACTCTCGATAAAAACAGGTATGTGGAATCCATGTCCTTATCACGTGGATCACCGACGTCGACATCCACGTAAAACATCGAATGAATCATCCGCTCAAATATTGCTAAAATCCACGTGGAAAAAAAACAGGTATTCACGTCGAATCCACGTTTATATGAATCACGTGGATGAGCATTTATCCAGTAAACGCTAGATATTCCTGAAATATTTATAAAATGTTCCTAAAATAAAAAATTAGCATTCCAAGAATATCCCAAAATATTCTGAAATTCTCATAGAATGTACAAGGGATATTCAAATAAGCGCAAAAAGTTCCACTTTTTTACAAATATTGGCGAATTGGTTGAAATAAAAAACCAGTCAGCGTTTACTGACATTACTTGAAATTTAAGATTACTTGATTCCAAATGTTATATCACACTTAAAAATTCTCACTAACACTGAGATTCGAACTTGGACCTTTGGATTATAAGCCTATTGCTTTAGACACTATACCACTTCTTCGATCGATATAAACGTCTTATATTTTGTCTATATATGTTGCAATTAATGCAATAATATAATTTTTTTATATGATTTAATTTTAATAAATTAATTTTTATATGATTTAATTATATTTTTTTGTATTTTTATTGTTAATTTAAACCTTAACTAGATTGGAGGTGAGGATTACGAAACACATTCCATTTCGGTCTTAAAACTTTTTAAATAAAAATTTGTTTATTGCTGTTATTAAATAGACAAAGTCATAAGAAATTAAAATTCGAATGATTATAAAAGAACACAAAAAAAGAGAAAAAATCAATCTTACCATATAAAATTAAATTAAATTAAATTAAATTAATTAAATTTATATATAAATATATAAATCAACGCTTATTATACTATAAGAGGTATCCGTCTAATGTAATGCAATCATACCATATAATAAATAAAATTAGGTAATAATAGTAATTTCTCACAAATTTTCAAAATATCTTAAGTAATGATTTGCAAAATATTCATTATAATAAATTTCTGAATATTTTAGAATAAATTAAACTCGGGTAATTCTTTGAATATTCATTTTTTTAATTCTTTAGATCTTCTTTAAAATTCTCTATTCATCTCTGTGCTATTTGGAATATTCCTTATTGTACATACAAATAGTATTGTACATACAAATAGTATTCATAGAATATTCTGAATATTCCACAATTATTTGAACATTCACTTTTCAATCACGATTTGATCATTTTTCTACTCATTTTGGCGTCATTGTATTCGTTTGTTCTACTTGGGCATGAGGATGTGACTAACATGAAATCTACGTTGATATTTCGAAGATGAAATATCTCGATTTATCGAAGACAAATGAACGTTGCATCTATATCGATATTAAGTGGATATGTCCATCAAAGTAGTTCACGTAAATTACGTGGATTTATGTGAATACAACGTATCTGTTTTTGTCGGGATATGGTTAACATAAAATCTACATTGATATTTCAAAGATGAAATATTTCGATTTATCGAGGGCAAATAAATGTTTATCGAGGACAAATATCAATATTCTGTGGATAAATGTCCATCCACGTATTTCACGTAAATTACGTGATTCGACGTGAATACAACGTACCCGTTTTTATCGGGCTGCTATTAAGAATAAATTTTACCTTTTAAAAATTACCACCGGTAAATCATACACGTTATGTTATGGTTATAAAGGACTTGAAAAAAATTTTTTATTTTATTATTATAGAATCATAAAATTTTTTAAAAGCGAAGGTGGGAGAAGAGTTGGGGGATTAAAAAATATTTTTTTAATTGTTCGTCAAATTGGTAAAGATAATTATAAACTATAAAATTTTGTATTTAAGATTTTTTCAATATCTTCTATATTTTCAGAGATATTAGCAAAAATATAAAAAATTTGATTTTGTTTGAACAGGTTTTTTCACCCTGACAAATGAAGCGATGGACAACCGAACTAATGGCCGCCTGGATCGAAAGGGGACAATAGTAATCCTCCCCATGACGGTCGACTCTCCGCGAATGGAAAGGCATTGAGAGTGCGGGAACTCTCCCGTGCCTCGTGCTGCGCTGCTCTCCGCGGGGGCTGAGAGGGGAGCGAGGGACGGGAAGGAATACCCGCTCCCCTCTCCCCACCTCACTTCCCATGACACTGGAAGGGGGGGGGGAGAGGCGGTGGCGGAGAGTGGTCACCCACTCCACCACAAACAGGACCTCCGGAGGAGGGGGGAGGCAGAAAAGCCCGCTCCGGGGACGAGACGCACAAAAGGTGACAGCGAAAACAACCTGAAAGTAATGCTGACGCAATTCTCGGGCCGTCTTCATTTAACCGTCGAGGACAGGTGACTGTAGAAGAAGGAAGATATTATTAGGTGGCGGCGGAATGCCGTACGTTCAGAACCTACATCTTTTTCGTT
The DNA here is from genome assembly GCF_010583005.1 of Odontomachus brunneus. NCBI lineage: Eukaryota > Metazoa > Arthropoda > Insecta > Hymenoptera > Formicidae > Odontomachus > Odontomachus brunneus. The sequence continues at coordinate 576,902 of NW_022639589.1, read as the reverse complement.
CCGGAGAAAGGAAAAAATGTCGAGAACGCGGTTTGCTAAGTCGGGACTCGAACCCGAGTCTTTTGCTTGTCGGCCGATTGCTCTAAACCACTAAGTTACCTGACGCTCACGATACTCTGCCCTCCCTAGATAACGTTCAGAGATGTCGTTTAGAAGCGACATCTCTGGCGCTATTTTGAGCACAGGGGTTTTAGTGAATAGGCCTTCTCCCTGTCGTTATGACGGGAGAGGAAAAGTCCCACATAACACATGCCCTTATCCAAGGGTCGCGGGTATGCGTAATGCATTTCCCCTGCCTCACAAAAAAAAAAGTGTTTTCATCCTCCCAACTATTTTTCAGCCAAAATAAATAATAACTTAGTGATTAAATTCATATATACTTTATTTCTGCAGAAGTTCAAATTTTTTGGAATTTTCGGTTTTGCGACCTCTCTTGTGAGCGCGATGACTATCAGTCATGAGACACGTCAAGTGTGCGGGTGAGGTTTATGAAAAAAAGAAAAGATTTAGATAATCGGTTCGAAAGTGCAAATAATTCTAAGATTTGAATATAAAATATATATAAAATGTCAAAAACATATATTTCTAATATATTGTGACAAAATTCGAAATTGATAAAGTTACAGAAATATAAGATATACTGCACACATACACACAGAAAGAAATGAGTTAATTTTGTTCTACTCAACAATTTTCTGGTATAATCTATTGTAGAAATTATTTTAGACCTTATATACAAGATTTTATATCTTTATAAGTGTATTTTTAATAACTTTATAAGTATATTTTAAATAAGTTTTATTAAATGAGACACTCATATACAAATTGGAAAATACTAAAACTTTTCGGAACGTTTAATACTGCGGTGCATATTAATTAATCTGGAAAGCGAGCATCTAACATCTATTGAGAGGCGGAAAATATTCGTAGGATAGATAAAATACACGAGTTTTTCACATACGCAAGAGAAGATCATATTATAAGATTCTAACATCGCTGATTAAATGTAAATATTATAATTTTAATATAAGTCGCGTGATACGCAATGTCTTTATTTATCAATATATGCGTGGTAGAAATTGTATAAATATAATGAAGAGCGATCGGTACTGGAAAACAATAATCCTTCGATTACACAGTTCAACAAAAATATCTGCGGCGACAAAGGCCATTATTTCTTAATAAACTCGAGGCCAAATCTGTCAGTAAGAAGTGTCCATTACGTACGTAGGTTTTTTAGATAAATCAGGTAATATAGGTAAAAAACTGTGTTTTTTTATATATTTGCCAATTTTTTGTTATCAAACAAAATTTTATTTTTATTTTTAATTTCATTAACGCCAATTTAAAGTGTTATTTTTTACCTGTAACACATATTTTTTTATTTTTTACTGTGCGATTTTTTTCACAGACTTATAAACGTTTTCTGAAATGTAAATAATGGATCCAAATTGGCTAATCGGATCCAAATTGGCTAATTGAAACTGGAAAGTAGAGATATTTGTATGAAAATGGGTATCCTAGGATTTTTGGGGTCGCTGATACCGAATCTGAATCCAAAATTTCGAAATTCAAAATGGCAGATCCAATATGGGAAATAAGAAAAGTGACTCGATTCGATTCAAAGTTTATACTCGGGATTTTTGGAGTCGCTGCTTACGAATCTGAACTCAAAATGACGAAATTCAAAATAGCAGACTCAACATGGTGGAATAAATTGATAAATTTTAACGGAGGAGCATAAAAGTTAGTATTTATAAAAATGTAAAATTTTATATTTTAGAAAACGTTCATAACTCGGTGAAAAAAAATCGCACAGTAAAAAATAAAATTTCGTTTTAAGGGTGAAGAATAGCATTTTAAAGTAGTGTCAATAAAATTAAGAAATAAAATTTTGTTTGGCCATAAAAAATTGGGAAATATGGCATGAAACGCAGTTTTTCACCCATTACTGAATTTATCTCAAAAACCTGACGTAATGGGCATTTGTTACTGGCGAATTTGGATTCAGTGACCTCGAATTTTGCTAAAAAATAGTAGCTGCGATCACCGCAGGAAAAAAAATTCAAATTTTGTCGGACAGTGTTATTAGATGTATCATCAGAACAAAATAACAACATACAAAAATAAAAAGTATTACGATATATTGATAACACAGAATATCGTTGTTGAATGCTGAATTATATTCAAACTGAGCAAAACATTCTTCAGTCATCATTATATTAACCCTCTTCATGGCAAGGACGCTATATGGCGTCCAACCCCCATACAGCACAGTAATGTTGAATCAATGTTGAAAAAATGTTGAATTGCATCAATGTCAATATTGCAGCAACATTGAGAAACATTGAATCAACGTTGCATAAACTTTGATATAATATAAAAATGTCCGCGATTGTTGATTTCTCCTTGATATTTCAACGTCTTATGGACATTAAAATGCAACGTTGTGTAGACACTGAATGACGTTGTTTCAACGTTTCATCAATGTTGTTGAGACGTTGATTCCACGTATATACAAGATGATTGAAAACAATCTTGGGTCTTTGAAAAAACGTAATCCTGATTAGATTCTGAGACGACTTTTCTTTTTATAAAACTTATCCAAAGATTAATATTTCTATTAATTAAATGTAAAAATGTTCGCGATTGTTAATTTTTCCTTGATATTTCAACGTCTTATTTATTCTTATTGTTTCATAAAAAAAACTAATTCTTAATTTTCTCATGTCTTATAACTGCTAGAAACCGAAGCTTGTCAAACATATTCTAAAACTTTCACGAATCCTTCCTCGATAATTTCGAATCCGAAGCGATATGCCGGCCGCCCATTCATCCTGATTACGTTGCTTATCCTAATGATTGGGCGGCACACAGTGATTCCAATGACTCCAACAATGATCTTATAATTTATATTTATAAAATGTATATTTACAGTGTTCACAGTATATTATAACGTACCTAGCAAATATACGCGTTGATTCGCCTATCTATTTTATTTAACGTATCTAAAATTTATTTGCAAAATAACTTCGACCATAGTTATTTGCAAAATGACTTCGACCATCCCTTCCAGTTTAATATTTTTATGCATTTTTTGTTATCGATACAGCTTGCGTCAGACTCTATATAATAGAGAATATTATGAAATAAAAAAATATTCAGGGTTTGGGCAAAATTGCTTCAACACATTTCAATTTTACATATAAACAATAAGAAAAATATGATTATGATATATTGTAATATAATATGTATAATACATAACTATTAATATAATAAAATTTAATAATAATTTATTTTATTATTATTATATAATAACAAATTTTTCATTAATATTATCAATAATATAATTTTCAATGCTCCTCAAATATTGTTGCAAAAAATTTTGTTCAATACATATTCAACATTGTAGCAATATCTTGTAATCAATGTTAAAAAATTAACATAAATTCCATGAAGAAAAAAACATCCACACTTCTATTTTCAACGTTGCAACGTCTTATCAAGGTTTTTTCAACGTTTTGTGCTATATAGGAACGCTTCCTGGCCCAAAGTGGCAGCGACGCCATATGGCGTCCAGCGTAAAAAATATATTTAATGTCATACAATATTGATTACCACTGATATCTGAGGGTTTTTTTCGCTGATTACGAATTTCATGTCAAATTTGAGATATTCAAAATGCCGGACGGTGTGCCAATGGCGGTGACTAAAATATAAAAATATTATGATTGTTATGAAACTCAGTATCTAGGAGTTTTTCAGATCGCTGAATATGAAAATATAGTCCTAATTTAAAAAATGTTTTCCATTTTTATTTTTTATTTTTTTTGTTTTTAATTTTTTTATTAATTTTTATTACATTTGTTTATTTGTATTAAAAAGAAAAAAGACGAAATATTTTACTCCTGTTCAGAATGTTTTGTATAGTAAATTTAAAAACATGGGATGCATAAAGGTACATTACATTTTTTGCAAATAGTTAAAATATCTCTTTTCAAATTTTGACCTTATATTCATATTCAGCGGCCTGAACAAGAGATACTCTAGATATCGAGGTTTATAACAATCACATATGTTTTTCATATTTTGGTCATCATATTGGATTCGCCATTTTGAATTTTGAAATTTGGGCCATATATTCATTTTCAGCGACCTGAAATACCCCTGGTTACCTGATATCTTTAAAATCCGATCACTTTTTGTCTTGCCACTTATGGCACACATGCTGAAATTCTGTTTGCCACGTAAGGGGTTGAGGATAGTTCAAATATTACACGAATCTGATAGTGTACCAAGAACAAAGATACCAGTAAACATTGCAATGTAAGACTTTTACGGAATGTGGACGTCGTGCTGTCGACTCTGAAAGAGTATGTTTCAGCTAAAGAAATCAATATGTGGTCGAGACTACTGCTCGAAAGCACGATTTGTCTTATTCTATTCAAAAATTGCACGTCTATTATTATACCCGCATATAACACTTACAACAAGAAGATTATTCTCAGAGGAAAAGAGTTAGAAAAAATTTCGGTAAAACTCCAAATTAGAGAACACCTCGCTGACCTTCACATATCTGATAGAGGTCATCCTCCTGAGTAACGTTCTGAAGATTTAAGACGGCGTTCTTTATTTATTAAAAAATTACTAACAAAAGAAGTTAACTATTTGGACTGTAGATTTCCGACTGTATGCATGTATATAAATTGAGTTTTTTTAACTTGAGACTGCAAAATATCTGGAAAAATAAGCGTTGTATGAAAAAGTGTTTCAAATAAACCCTCAATTTTTGAGGGGAAAATACTATCCTGCAAAAGTTAGCCGCCTCCCGCCCCTCTCTAGGGGTAGGCTAGAGGGTAATTTTGAAATCTTAAATGAAAACCCCTACTTTTTATTGCAGATTCGGATTCTATGTCTAAAAACACGTAAATTTTGTTGAAAATATTTTTTCCGATTCCTGGTGATGGCGCTGTATTCGACGAAAATTGGTTAATCATTTTTGTTATTGAATCAATAAATGCATCGAAGTTAAAGATCATCAGTTCGAGCACTTATTGAATTGAATAGTGAAAATGATGAGCAAGAAGATTTATTGAAAACAAACACTTCGAATGTGAGAAGCAAGGAAACTCACAATAAACAAGCCCTAAAAGGACTATAATTTCCGTCACGGTTACGTCGTTAATCCTGAATAAAGCTAAGAACAGATAAAAAATTATCGTAGACATCTACAATAATTCGAAAAATGTTTCAGACAAAAGTTACTTTTCTTCAACGTAACATTATTATGCAATAAAATATATGGATTCCCATGCAATAAAACATGGGGAAATCAAATCTAATATTCATGAACACCGCGAAAGCCTCAAATATCAAATGGGGATCCCCCTTGAAGAAACGAAGGTTAATAAATTTTTACCGAATGCAACGCTATCTATCAGAAATCGAAAAAAACGTTTCAGACAAAATTTACGTGCTTTTAGACTTAGAACTCGAATCTGTAATAAAAAATAGAAGTTCTCATTTTAAATTTCAGATCCCCCACCATACTTTGGGGGG
>NW_022639589.1:569943-571278 GCF_010583005.1 Odontomachus brunneus | reverse complement strand
CCCCCCTATTTTGGGGGGGGGGGGGGCGAGGGATGGTTAACTTTTGTACAATATTGCCCCCTCGAAAATATTGAGGGTTTATTTGGAACATTTTTTTATACAATACTTATTTTTCTAGATATTTTGCAGTCTCAAATTAAAAAACTCACTCTATATGTACATTAATTTTGTACGTCAATGTCTGGAATGTGTGTGTGTGTGTGTGTGTTACGTGCATATCCAAAGAATATACAGAATAGATATACATAAGTTGTGCTAATGAGATATATGTATATATGTATACGCACCGGCGTTAATCCGTGTAACTCGACATGATGACGCGTCACTCACACACTGCTGCCTGTAGATGAGGTACGAGTAGCACGGAGTGGCAGATGGGGCTAGCGATATACGATCGTTGAACGTTTGGAGAGGGAATAGTGGTGGGAGTCGCGACGATCTTCCATCCTCTATCGCAGACGTAAGAGTGAGAGAGATAGCATTATAAGACGCGTGGACAGAAATGCCGTCCTAAAATACGTGTGACGCACACTAAGAAAACGCTCGACTCACACTATCTCGTCTATACGTGAGGAATACGCGGTATCCCGACGACTATTTCGCTCGCTCGAACGTCCATGCATTTTTTCTTGTTACCAAGAAAATTACTGTAATGTAAAAGAAGATCTCGGAAAAGATTTTCTTAATAGCTGCTCTTGAGAAAAAAAATAAATATTAGAATAATAATAGAAATAAATAAATATTTTATTTAAATATAGAATACTGCAACAATACAGCGCTTGTATAGGTTGTCGAAGTAAGCGGCACGGTGCCGCGCCTGCAACTCCGCCCCGGACACGGCGGCTCATACCCTGCGGGACTGTCCCGCATGGGCGGGCCAACGCCGTGTGCTGAGGGCGGAAATAGGGGGAGATCTCTCACTGCCGGCGATAGTCCGCGCTATCGTCGGTAGTGAGGAGAGGTGGCAAGCCCTCTCCTCCTTTTGTTCGGACGTCATGTCCGAAAAGGAGGAGAGGGAGCGAGAAAGGGAGGAGATGGGGGACCCCACGCATGGCCCTAAAAGGCAGAGGAGGAAAGGGAGAGCGAGGGGTCCCGGGGCACCGCCCCCTGACTCGTCGTCGTCAGACCCGTCTTCGGATGTGGTTGGCGGCGGCAACCCCGGGGGCGGGGCCAATCGAGGGGCAGTTGCGCGAACTGCCCCTCCGACGACAAGGGCGCGGGCTCGCGCGGCCCTTACACCTCCGTCGGCGGGCGGGGGTCGGGGGGGGTTGTTGACCCTGGATGACGGGGGCGGGGGGAGAGGGACGACTGAGGACTCAGCCACCTCCCTGCTCT
>NW_022639589.1:556981-569610 GCF_010583005.1 Odontomachus brunneus | reverse complement strand
GTTGACCCCGGATGACGGGGGCGGGGGGAGAGGGACGACTGAGGACTCAGCCACCTCCCTGCTCTCCCCCCCCGTACATCGGACAAAAGGTCCGAGAGGGTTACCCTCCCTCGGAGGAAAGATGGGTGGCGGACGTAGTCCGCCACAAAAAGGCGGTTGGGGGGGGAGGGGAACCTTGGCTCCCCTCTCCCCGCAAGAGACGAGGAGTAAGAGGGGAGGGAGGTATAAACCCCCCCTCCTCTCGAGGAGATTCGGGAGTGGGACATAGTCCCACTCACTGGAGGAAGCCCCCTGCGGGGGGACAAAGGTCCAAGGATCTAAGTCCAAGGATCTAAGTCCACGCCCCGCAGGGGCACGGGGGGGCGAAGTGTCCGGCGGGGGCCGGCCTTCGCTCCGACCCCCAAGAGTAGGGCGGTGTGTCCGGGAGGGTGGTTCCCTCAACACACCGCGGAGGGGGGGTGACATCTATGTCACCCTCCCTCGAGATGTAGGGCGTCGTGACTATACGACGCCCAGGGCCCGGTGCGCCCCCCCACATGCTTACGCAGTCAGGGGGGGCGCACCCGCGGGAGTGCAAATGCGCACCCGTGAAAGGGCCCGGTTAGGTAACCCATGGGGTTTTAGTAGGTAGTACGGCAAATGCCGTGAGTCCTACATAACCCTAGCTCCCCCCCCCCGGGGACTAGGGTATGCGTAAATGTATTTCCCCATGTAAAAAAAAAAAAAAAAAAAGGTTGTCGAAGTAAAGTATTTTTAATTTTAGTGTTACATAAACACACGAGATATAATTATTTCATATTTTATGCGTTCGAGTATTGTTCCATCGTTATAAAATTTGGTGGCCCTGAAAAGAGCTGATTTTTGTGCCGAAGAAAGTCGATGGTCAATAGGCAGTCCAATATCCGGCACAGTCGATAACTTGAATTGATTAGGTATCGAATCAATCAAGTTCGCGAGAAAGTCGGATCACAGCCAAAGTTCTTCCCAGACAACAAACAAAAAAAAGTAGATGATGATAGCAGAAATGGGTCGCATTATGTATTTATTATAGTAATAAAGAACAATAATTATTTGAAACAGATGCAAAAATCGGTTCTTTTCAGGGCCACCAAATTTTATAACGATGGAACGATATTCGAACGCATAAAATATGAAATAATTACATCTCGTGTGTTTATGCAACATTAAAATTAAATATACTCTACTTCGACAACCGATACAAGCGCTGTATTATTGCAATATTCTATATTGATTCAATATTCTATATTGATTCAATATTCTATATTGAAATAAATCTAATATTTATTCTTTTTTTCAAGAGCAGCTATTAAGAAGCCTCCTGAAAACTCTTCCCCAAGATCTCCTTTTATATTACAGTAATTTCCTTGCTAACAAGAAAAATGCATGGCGTTCGAGCAATCGTCGGGACACGGCGTATTGTTCACGTATAAACGAGACAGTATGAGTCGAGCATTTTCTTAATGTGCGTCACATATATTTTAAGACGGCATTTCTGTCCGCATCTTATAATGCTATCTCTCTCGCTCTTACGTCTGCGATAGAGGATGGAAGATCGCCGCGACTCCCACCACTATTCCTTCTCCAAGCGTCCGATGATCGTATACCGCTCGCCTTCTCCGCCACTCCATGCTGCTCCATGTGTCTCTCCTACAGGCCGCAGTGTGTGAGTGACGTATCATGTGCAAGTCTCACGGATATACGGACGGTATTAACGCCGGTGCGTGTACATGCATGGAACATTTAATGTATATTATGTTGGTAACATTGTTACCAAAATTTCGCAAACAATATCAGTATTTGTATTCTTATATTGTCCTTCCCTGACAAATTATGTATAAAAATGTAAAGGATAGATTGCACATATACGTGTACGTTTCACCATATTTCAATGAATGGGTTAGATTAGGGTTAGATTTTGGGGAGGGAGTGCGGAGTGAGGGGCAAAGCCGCTCTCCGCGCATATACATGTACTGTTTATTATATTTCCATATACACTGTGTGTAAAAATTACGTTTCATTTGTAAAAAAATTTTTTAATAACTTTTTAACAAACAATGAGTATAACATCGTCGTTATAAATATTGAAACATTCATAATAAATAAATACTAAATATATCACTAGTGACCGTCACTGAAAGAAATTACTGAAAGTAAACAAAATTTTGTTGTTATGTTACGCGACTGTACTTGTTATAAATACGTAACGTTAATCGACATGAAATTTCGAAAATCTATACCGCATTTTTCAAACTTTTTTTGTTCATAACATTTTAATGAAGAGGGCCCTCTACCTAAAACTTTTTAAATGTTACTCAGAAACATGTCCTTACCAATATATTTGAAGGTCAAGGTCATCAGTGAGTTGTTCCCTAATCTGGAGTTTTACCAAAATTTCTTAAGAAGTGCATATAAAAATTCGGAATCTCCTTTTTTGATAAACATTCTTTTACATTGTAAATAATTGTTAATCAGTAATAAAGAACTTTTATTTACAATTTTATTTTTCAATAAGCAAAATAATGTTTAAAAGAATAATTCCAATTCCATAATCTTTTCTTTACCATGACAATAATTATTATGCATTAATATGTGATACTCAAGAACTGGCAAAAGAGGAGATAAAACACATAAATAACATTAATTTGTTTGAAAAAGGACAAGTATCATATGAAAGATATTATAAATTGCATGTCTTCAGAACTATGTCGAATTGTGAAGAGTAATAAGAAGCACTAATTTCGCATTCCGAATTCTACGACTTCCATTGAACGCTTGTATTCGACAACACTAGTACAACCACAAATGATAAAATCAAATTGTTCGCTGTTGTCGAATAAACATGTATTATGTGTTTACTAATGTATGTTATATATATTTCATGTTCCTAACTTTTCAAGTCCCGAAAAGCGCAATTACACTCCTGATAAGACAAGTGATAAGTGCCAGAAGCGTTTAAAGATAGGCGAAACGGAGACAAAGAGAGAGAGAGAAAGAGAGTGAGGGAGAGAGAAGGGAGGGAGAGAGAAGAGGAAAGGAAGCAGAGAAGGAAAAGAGGAGGAGAAAAGGGAAGAAAAGCTGGGAGGGAAAGAAGGAAGAAGGGAAGGAAGGAGGAAAATAGGGGAAGGGAGCGGGAGAGAGAGAGAGAGAGAGGATAAAAAGAGATATGTAAGAAAGAAAATAAATAGTGATATAGGTAAGGATATTAGGAAGATAAGAATGGAATGAATAAAATATAACTGAGAAAGATAATAAAAACACAACATAGAAAGAGAAAAATAGCAAAAACAAAAAAATTAGTGAGAAGATCAGGAAGAGTGGAGAATATTGACAGATTATTGAAAAAAAGAGAGATTGAAGAAGAGAAGATATTATGAAAAGAGAAAGATGAAAAAGCGATTTTTAACAAAAATAGGACGGTAGAGAAGTTGCTAATAAAAATGTAGAAAGACAAGAGGAAAAATAAGACTGAGTTCCCACTTAACGCGTCACACCTCACGCCACGAGTTAAACTAATCAAATCGTCCCATTTTATTGCGTAATTTTACGACGAATAAAATGGGACGATTGGTTTAATTCATGACACGACGGACGACGCGACGCATGACGCGCTAAGTGGGAATTTAACCTAAGAGTTGGGAGAAATGTTGGGGGAAATCATAGAAAGGGATTAATGGAGGATATGAAAGAAATAGAGGAGAAAGTGAATAGAAAAGTAAGTAAAGTTGAGAGGAAAAATGAGAAAGAAAATTGATTATTTAAAAAAGAGATTGCGAGAGAGAAAGAGAAGCGAAAGAAGAGAGAGCGAATATAACAAACTTCGATATTTTTTAAAGATAAATCTATCTTATGAGTTTCAAACTATGACTAATATTCTATCTTTTGTTTGTATTCTTAAAGTTTATTTTTCAGTTAAGTAAAGTTCGCGTAATTGAATATTTTATCTTCAAATGTTACGTGGTAATCGTATTTTACTAATTTAACCTTTCCTGGTCATACTGAGATGTACAACATCTCAAGCAATTTTTAATTCGCGCCCTTAAATATTCCAAATAGGGTTAGGAGCATCACCGGTCGTTAGTCAAGACTCCCAACTATACGTTTTAACATTTCGGTTGGCTCGGCGAGGCGTCAATGTGTTTCCAGCAGTCCGTAAAGCAGGAACGGGATATAGTGCACCCCACTGTGAAATAACTTTTTTTTTAAAACCCATAAACTATTTTTTTCCAAAAACAGGTATTGAGCAGTAAAGTTTCGAAGTTTTCAGACCTTAATATTATTATTTGAAAATTTGGCGAATTTTTTAAAAAAAGAATTCATTTTTCCAAAACTCTTAATTTAATGCTAAATCTAAGTATATAATCTTTTTTTATTTTTTTAACTATTGGAGCATGTTTTTATGATCTTCAAGAATGTGTCAACACTAAATAATTTAAGAATGCAATCTGATTAAAATGGCAACACAAAAATGACATGGGGTGTGTCACACCCTATATGACCAACGATTAGGAAAGATGACCAGGAAGGGTTAAAACACTTTATTTACCGTTACACTGTTACGATAATTAGCAGAAGTTATAAAAATAATGAATATGTGTGCTATTACATGTATCAATTAGCTAATCGCACCAGGCGCTCCACATCAGCGCTTGCATCTGACGATGAGATACGTTACCTACCTCCTATAAATGACATTTGATAGGTAAATAATTTTTTTATTACTCAAAACTAAGTTTCAGATATTTTGCAAAAAAAAAGTCGTCTTAGGATTCGTTCAAGAATATAACACTTCACAGGAAATTATTTTATATCATTCTGTAGAGTACGTCTAATATAAGTTCAGTATATTTGGATGATATCAAGTGCGCTCTGTATATAGGGTGTCCCATAATGGACGACTTTCCTCTGGGGGTGAGAGGATGAAATTCTGAGTCAAAAGTTCCTCTTCCACTTTTTCCTCCGATCATTAATAATAAAGTTAATATATTTAATAACAAACTTAATATATTTAATAATATTATTATTAAATAATATAGACAATAATATTATTATTAAATAATATAGACAATAATATTATTATTAAATATATTAAAATATATAAATATATTAAAAAGTCGGGAAATACCTCGCTTCTTTCTTTGTTTCCACAGTTCATTGTTTATGTTTTAAATTTCGTTGCGTTTAGAATTGAAGAACCGCTGTTAAAGAGTATTTCGTGCAAGAAATAACAACTCTGTCAGCCGTCTTTCAATCCACGAAGCACCGAAGATGAAAACGTAAACATAGGAAAAATAAAATTAAAGGAAAAAGGAGAATTTATTGTGATAAACTAATACGTTGTAGAGAAGACTTATATTAGTGTATATGTTGTATTATACTTATGTATAATATACATTACGTAGTTTCTGCGAACAATATTTTGAACAAGCGTTCTAAAAAATCGGTCACAAGACTGAAAAACTATTTATCCTTTTCAAAATTACCAAATTTTCTAAACGTAGAAAATGATATTTTCAAGAAAAAGAAAGAAAGAAAGACAATTAAAATGATCCAAAAAATCAAAAGAAAAAGTCGAATTATTTAATAAAATTTCCATTAAAAAAAATTTTTTTATCGTTTTTTTTATGTTTTTGTTTATTGAAAATAATGATTAATCAATTAGCTCATTAAATGGACAATAAATGAGCTATTTGATATCATCAGATAAAAAAAATTTTCCGCACAAGCGCAAAGCGAGGCCCCGCGCCAATCTACAGCACTGCGCAGTACGCCATTGGCCGATTTTCTTCGTTAATAACTTTGTTATTAATGGTCAAGGGAAAAAGTGAAAGAGAAACTTTCGACTTAGAATTTCACTCTTTTTTTACACCCCCAGAAAAAAAGTCGTCCATTATGGGACACTCTGTATACGTTGAATTAAAAAAATAAATTCTCAAAATGATACTTACGATCTATCGAGCAGATCCATAAAAATAATTCGAAAATTTCTCTTTGTTCTAACAAACAATAATTGTAAAATTATCATAATTATGACAAAAGAGTTGCATTTCATGTTAATTTGATGATTGTTTATTGATTATTAGAATAAAAGGAACATTTCCGAACCATTTTACGAATCTGCTCAATTATTTTATATTGTATATATGTATTTTATATTGTATATATTTTTTATTGTATATATGTATTTATATACAGGATATCAAGCATAAGACATGTCAAAAGAAAAATATAAGTAAAACAGATAAAAGTGAACAAATATTGCAGAAATAATTTTTCAAACCCACGTAAAATTTCGAGATATTAATTAAAATAGTTAAGCTAATCAGAGCGCGGCAACGCAATATGTGGGACATACGACTCGCCGCGGCCGATGAAGAAAATGGACGATTGCTCGGGGGCCTATCTCATAGGCCCAGGGGTAATGACTACATCTTAGATCTGACACTGTATGATAGACCCGCGAGCAATTGTTCATTTTTTTCGTCAGTCGCTACGAACCGTATGTCTCGCCTGCCGCGTCACGCATTCTGATTAGCCCATCTATTTTACTTATTAACTCGAAATTTTACGTAGTTATTCGAAAAATGACCTCTACAATTTTTGTTTATTTTTATCTGTTCTACCTATATTTTTTTTGCACGTCTTTTGAGAAACACCCTGTATATTGTACGTATATAATAATAAATATATTTTTTATTTTAACGTATTTTACAAGAATATTGAGCGTGTATTTTCTCGCATCTAACGTTATCAATTGAGGACCACGGTAAAGGAGCAGAAGTCTTACAGACATAGTAGCGTTTATGGACATAGGAACTTTGAAAATATTTTAGTTGGCGTTCATATTTTGTTAAGAGGTTATCAACAAAATTGTCGACATAAATGAATATTAAATGAGATAACTTGAAATAGATTGAAAGGAAAATAAAGTCGTACTTTTCCAACAGATGACTCTAGTATGTTTAATTAGGAAGAAATTTCAATTTAAATAGTAAGTGATATGTGGATAGTGACACTACTGGTTACTATGATAGTTGACACCTCTAAGCATCATTTAGTGTATGGATATCGTATGTAGAAAAGTTTGTGCTCACTTGAGTTCGAGAGAAAAATAGAGCAAAACTGTATTTTCGCTATTTGATGCTGTTTTATTTCTAAAAAGAGAAAAACAGGACGCAAACGAAAAAAAAATATCCTGTGTATAAAAAGGATGCTATAATAGACTGTATGTATTAAAGATGGTTTGCAAAGTTTCGTGCTGGTGATATAACATTCGAAGATAAGGAGCACTCTTGAGCTATTGCTGATTACGACCAAATCAAAACTTTAATCAAGAATAATTAGTGGTACACATCGCAGAGGATCGCAAAAAATACTTCATTTATCACATAGAATCATCGAGCATGTTAAAATGCTGAATTACGTGAATCATCTTGAGCCATATGTTTTTTGGAAGAAACTCATAATATACAATTTTTTAGTCCCATAAAATACAGGGTGTCCTGCATAAGACGTCCAGAAGAAAAATGTAAGTAGAACAGATAAAAGTGAAAAAATATTGTGGAGGTCATTTCAACCACGTAAAATTTCGAGTTATTAAAAAAAATAGATGGGCAAATCGAAGCGCGCAACGCGACAGGCGGGACATATGGCGGGAGTAATATAATAGTTTCTTATAATCGCCGTTATTTTATATAATCTTTTGCCAACTTTCGGGCAATTACATAGCCATTGCAGAAAAACGCCAAGAACTGACGAATAGAAAAAATATTTTATTCCATCAGAACAATCTCAGATTTCATACGTATTTAACCATCCAGGAAAAAATATTGCAACTCAATTGGCATATTTTACCGCATCCAACATATTTATTAGATATTACTCCTTCAGATTATTACTTCCGATCTTTGCAGAATTTCCTTAATGGTAAGATGTTTACTTCTTTGAAGAAATGTACCTACCTGAAGATAGTAGAATTTCAACAGTTCTTCAATAAGAAAACGCCAAATTTCTACGCAGAAGGAATTATGCAATTTCCCGAAAATTGGCAGAAGATTATAGAAAACAACAATTATAAGAAACTATTATATTACTCTCTCTCTGATTGAAATTGTTTTTAAATATAAATAAACTTCCAATTTTAACCCTTTAAGTCACGAATTTTTCTACATAACCTTTTCCTTTGTTTAATCGATATCTGGGGGTTTTTGGGATCGCTAATTACGAATTTGAAATCAGTTTTTGAAAATTCGAGATGGCGGATCCAATATGGCGGGCGAATTTTAAAACTCCCTTGATTTCGTGAAAATTGGTATCCGAGGATTTTTGACGTCGCACGAATTCGAAATTACTTGTTTGAAATTCAAATTATTCACAGACTCAACTTCACTCGTTATAGAAAGAAATATCCCGATTTAATATCTCTATTTTTCGTATTTTAACTAATAATATTGAGTTCGCCATCTTGAATTTTGAAATTTTTGAAATTGCGTCATCATCTACAGCTCAAAAAGCATCAACTCTTTATCAAGCGCGGTAAAGGGAAATAGTAGAGTTAGCTCCTAAAAATAACCTCGAAAATGAAAATAATTCCGAGCTCTGAGTTAACTCATTGAGACTCGAATGAGTAACATCGACGCTACTGTACGTTTGGTACGCTCATGCTGCACTACGCGCTTTTCGATTACACGCACTACTTAAACTGTTGGTAAGACGCTGGGAATTTTTTACCATCTATTTTCTCGCAAATGTTTGAAAAGCATGTCTTATCTCTTTACTGATAATAATGTATAATAATATTGTATATGAAGACCTATCGCTACAATAAGTTTCATTGAAATCGATCATTATCGTCGTAGCCAGTGAATAATGTTACGAATGGTACGCACATATATACACACGCATATGTACGCGAGCGTATACACATGCACATGCATGTAATATTCGTATGTACACTTACTGATATTATTTAACCATTTCCCTTATAGAAATATCATACTAAGAATCATTGATAATTACTTATTTTCAGTATTAAAAATACTGGATAATAAGTAATTATCAATGATTCTTAGTATGATATTTCTATAAGGGTTGATTGCAACGAATAGTGCAATGTATATTCCTGTTTAAAACGATGTATACAAAACGATAATATTACATAAAGTTCCGCTTGAATTTTAATCTATATCAGTGTGAATCAATAAAGTAATGATTAACTTATAAAATTCGGGCTAAACGTAATGTAAACTTATCATTTTGTACCCGCTATTTTAAGAAGAGATACAAAAATTGTCGAACAGCACGATTGCGCTGCTGCTTTTTCATGTTTAAAAATACCGAACAACACAATCGCACTGATACTTTTTGGTTTAACTTCTCAGTTATTTTCTATAAAAAATTTATAGATATATTTAAAAAATGTTAAAGTTTTAATAAAGTTCCTTGAACTTATAATGTTGACGGTACGTTGTACCGCTCAGATAGGAAAATGTGTTCATTCTGAGCTCATATTGTATTCATGTATCTTCAAGACATGAGGACAAGAATAGACACCGATGCGGGCTCATATGCGCCTCAGAATGTAGACATGTTATGAAGTCACCAAAATAATTCATTTAATAATAATAATCAATACCATGTTAAGAATTTGCAACATAATTTGTACATCATTTGTGTGCATCTGGTGCTCATGAGATCACGTAATAATCTTTAAAAAAGTATCAAATTGGAGTCATAGTATGAAGTCACATTGTGATGAAACATGATCATCACGCATTTCTATCTGGGCGTCTGAATCTGAGGTTCTGTTGGTGAAGCTTACTACGGTGATAAGCACAGGTAGGACAAAAATAGCGCAATCACGCTATGCGATATTCAAACGGTTAATATATACGTCTGTGAGTATGCGCGTGTATATGCTTATAAGAGTGCATGATTACACATATCATCAAAAAATTTTGATATTTTTCAATTAATTATTTAAATCAGTAACTTTATTATAAACAATAGACGCCATTTAAAATTTCTTGAAAGTTATTTGAAATCATGATAACATAGAATAGTGAAAATGTTTTGGGACAATTGAATATCTATAAACAATGCATAAAAATGTTTCGTACAAAAACTGTAAGGTATAAAGTGTTAAATTCAATGGTGTTATATTTTGCTGTTGTATATATGTGTCAAAGTCATGTTAAAGACATTTTAAATTTATGTTTACCTGCACATATACACGTAAAGAAAGATTAAGGAATCTCACAACTAATCATTTCTATAATATTTAAAAACTCCTCTAGTAGCACAAAATGTTGGCGCAATATTGGGAAATTATGTAAATCCAATGTTAAATATTGAGTATGAATTGATTTCCCAACATTGGTCCAATATTGTAAAATGGATATGGTCTTTTATTTAATTATTGGTCCAATATTGATCCAATATTGGTCCAATAGCATTGGACAATAATGGGCAAATGTTAAGTAATAATCTGTACTCATTTTTTTCACGTTGGACATTAATTGGATCCTAATGTAAAATTAATCCCAGTAAACGCTAGATTTCTAGAAAATTCATAAAAAGTTCCTAAAATCTAAAATTAACATTCCAAGAATATCCCAAAACATTCCGAAATATTCATAGAATTTACAAGGAATATTCAAATAAACGCAAAAATTCCACTTCTTACAAGTATTGGCAAATTGGTTAAAATGAAGAACTCAGTATTTGTTGACTTTACTTGAAATTTAAGATTGCTTGATTCCAAATAATATATAACACTTAAAAATTCTCATTAACACTGAAATTCGAACTTGGACCTGAGGCACCTTTGGATTATGAGCCTTTTGCTTTAGACACTACACTACTTCTTCGATCAATATAAACATCTCATATTTTGTCTATATATTGGGAGTGTGCATTAATTTTAAGGGATTTTTTGGTAAAAATACGGTTTTATTGTGAAAAAAATGGTTACAAATTGATCATTCAAAATATTGTCCATCGCTAGCCACTACTTTTCCCATCTTTCTGGTAATAGGTGGATTTCACGTCGAAAGAACGACACATCTCTTTTGAGGCTATCCATGAATCGACATTTTTTGGTATCCTCATAAGAATGGAAGCGCTGCTCAGACAGGCTATGAGTCATCGATCGAAATAGATGGTAATCGGAAGAAGCAATATCTGGAAAATCACTTTGTCCGGTCTTTTCGCGTAATCTGGCTGTTTTTGCTTCAATGCTCGGCTCAATTGCATCAATTGTTGTTGGTAGCGTTCGCCAGTGATGGTTTCGTTAGATTGGAGCAGCTCATAATACACTACACCCAGCTGATCCCACCAAATACAGAGCATGAGTTTGGCGCTATGAATATTCAGTTTTGCCGTCGATGTTTGCCTGGCCTGCACCATGATTTTTTGCGCTTCGGATTATCGTAGAGTATCTATTTTTCATCACCCGTCACGATATGATGCAAAAAACTTTTTCTTCTGTATCTTTGAAGCAATAATTCACAAGTTATTTTGCACCTTTTGACGTTCCTCGTACGGCACCCAATTTTCTTGAATCATTCCAATGACCTTCAAACATCTGAAAATTGTTGATCGATCAATATTTAATGATTTTGCAAGTTCTTCTTGCATTTGACTCGGGTCTTGATCGAGTAAAGTTTCCACTTCCTCATCTCCTAACTTTCTCGGCTAGCCTGAACGTTCCTTGTCTTCCGTGTCAAAATCACCTTCTTTATAGCGTCGAAACCAGTATTCACCAGTTGAAATCGATGGAGTATAATCACCATAAGCTTTCGATAGCATTCGTTGACTTTCAGCAGCACTTTTTTCCAAATGGAAACAAAAAAGCAAAACTTCCCGCAAATTGCGTTTTGTCGGCACAAAATTCGACATATTCAATGCTCAAAAAAAACAATGTTGTTTACACTTCGGCAAAATGACACATACTGAGAACTAAAGCTATATGATGGTGCTTTGACATGAAGGTAGCAACAATATGGCCCGAAGCGATATAGTATTAGTTATGCCATCTCTTGAAAATTCTTTAAAATTAATGCATACTCTCAATATATTACAATTAATGCAGTAATATAATTTTTTTTATAATATGATTTAATTTTAATAAAAATTATATTTTTAGTACTTTTATTGTTAATTTAAACCTTAACTACTGATATGAGGTCTATGAAACACCGCACATACCATTTTGGTCTAAAAATTTTTATAGTAAAAATTTTTTTATTGCTCTTATTAAATAGACAAAGTCATAAGAAATTATAAAATAACGTGTAAATGTTGAAATATAATATTGGCTTGGTTGAAATATATTAGGACCTTAACTTAGTTTCCGCCCGCAAATGTTAGATGGCAATGCAAACAGTTCTAGTAGTCATTACTAACGAAACAGGTAGTTTGTGATTAATTTCGACATTTCTCGATAACATTCAGTCAGCATACACAATTATTTTCCTAAACAACAATTTCTTTTGCTTTGTGAAAAATGGAACGCGATAAAGTGTTTTTTCGACATGTGCTTTTGCACTATTTTGATTTGAAAAAAAGTGTAGCAGAAGTTCATCGATTACTTGAAGAAGGTTATGGTGATC
>NW_022639589.1:552322-555364 GCF_010583005.1 Odontomachus brunneus | reverse complement strand
AATAAGTAATTATCAATGATTCTTAGTATGATATTTCTATAAGGGTTGATTGCAACGAATAGTGCAATGTATATTCCTGTTTAAAACGATGTATACAAAACGATAATATTACATAAAGTTCCGCTTGAATTTTAATCTATATCAGTGTGAATCAATAAAGTAATGATTAACTTATAAAATTCGGGCTAAACGTAATGTAAACTTATCATTTTGTACCCGCTATTTTAAGAAGAGATACAAAAATTGTCGAACAGCACGATTGCGCTGCTGCTTTTTCATGTTTAAAAATACCGAACAACACAATCGCACTGATACTTTTTGGTTTAACTTCTCAGTTATTTTCTATAAAAAATTTATAGATATATTTAAAAAATGTTAAAGTTTTAATAAAGTTCCTTGAACTTATAATGTTGACGGTACGTTGTACCGCTCAGATAGGAAAATGTGTTCATTCTGAGCTCATATTGTATTCATGTATCTTCAAGACATGAGGACAAGAATAGACACCGATGCGGGCTCATATGCGCCTCAGAATGTAGACATGTTATGAAGTCACCAAAATAATTCATTTAATAATAATAATCAATACCATGTTAAGAATTTGCAACATAATTTGTACATCATTTGTGTGCATCTGGTGCTCATGAGATCACGTAATAATCTTTAAAAAAGTATCAAATTGGAGTCATAGTATGAAGTCACATTGTGATGAAACATGATCATCACGCATTTCTATCTGGGCGTCTGAATCTGAGGTTCTGTTGGTGAAGCTTACTACGGTGATAAGCACAGGTAGGACAAAAATAGCGCAATCACGCTATGCGATATTCAAACGGTTAATATATACGTCTGTGAGTATGCGCGTGTATATGCTTATAAGAGTGCATGATTACACATATCATCAAAAAATTTTGATATTTTTCAATTAATTATTTAAATCAGTAACTTTATTATAAACAATAGACGCCATTTAAAATTTCTTGAAAGTTATTTGAAATCATGATAACATAGAATAGTGAAAATGTTTTGGGACAATTGAATATCTATAAACAATGCATAAAAATGTTTCGTACAAAAACTGTAAGGTATAAAGTGTTAAATTCAATGGTGTTATATTTTGCTGTTGTATATATGTGTCAAAGTCATGTTAAAGACATTTTAAATTTATGTTTACCTGCACATATACACGTAAAGAAAGATTAAGGAATCTCACAACTAATCATTTCTATAATATTTAAAAACTCCTCTAGTAGCACAAAATGTTGGCGCAATATTGGGAAATTATGTAAATCCAATGTTAAATATTGAGTATGAATTGATTTCCCAACATTGGTCCAATATTGTAAAATGGATATGGTCTTTTATTTAATTATTGGTCCAATATTGATCCAATATTGGTCCAATAGCATTGGACAATAATGGGCAAATGTTAAGTAATAATCTGTACTCATTTTTTTCACGTTGGACATTAATTGGATCCTAATGTAAAATTAATCCCAGTAAACGCTAGATTTCTAGAAAATTCATAAAAAGTTCCTAAAATCTAAAATTAACATTCCAAGAATATCCCAAAACATTCCGAAATATTCATAGAATTTACAAGGAATATTCAAATAAACGCAAAAATTCCACTTCTTACAAGTATTGGCAAATTGGTTAAAATGAAGAACTCAGTATTTGTTGACTTTACTTGAAATTTAAGATTGCTTGATTCCAAATAATATATAACACTTAAAAATTCTCATTAACACTGAAATTCGAACTTGGACCTGAGGCACCTTTGGATTATGAGCCTTTTGCTTTAGACACTACACTACTTCTTCGATCAATATAAACATCTCATATTTTGTCTATATATTGGGAGTGTGCATTAATTTTAAGGGATTTTTTGGTAAAAATACGGTTTTATTGTGAAAAAAATGGTTACAAATTGATCATTCAAAATATTGTCCATCGCTAGCCACTACTTTTCCCATCTTTCTGGTAATAGGTGGATTTCACGTCGAAAGAACGACACATCTCTTTTGAGGCTATCCATGAATCGACATTTTTTGGTATCCTCATAAGAATGGAAGCGCTGCTCAGACAGGCTATGAGTCATCGATCGAAATAGATGGTAATCGGAAGAAGCAATATCTGGAAAATCACTTTGTCCGGTCTTTTCGCGTAATCTGGCTGTTTTTGCTTCAATGCTCGGCTCAATTGCATCAATTGTTGTTGGTAGCGTTCGCCAGTGATGGTTTCGTTAGATTGGAGCAGCTCATAATACACTACACCCAGCTGATCCCACCAAATACAGAGCATGAGTTTGGCGCTATGAATATTCAGTTTTGCCGTCGATGTTTGCCTGGCCTGCACCATGATTTTTTGCGCTTCGGATTATCGTAGAGTATCTATTTTTCATCACCCGTCACGATATGATGCAAAAAACTTTTTCTTCTGTATCTTTGAAGCAATAATTCACAAGTTATTTTGCACCTTTTGACGTTCCTCGTACGGCACCCAATTTTCTTGAATCATTCCAATGACCTTCAAACATCTGAAAATTGTTGATCGATCAATATTTAATGATTTTGCAAGTTCTTCTTGCATTTGACTCGGGTCTTGATCGAGTAAAGTTTCCACTTCCTCATCTCCTAACTTTCTCGGCTAGCCTGAACGTTCCTTGTCTTCCGTGTCAAAATCACCTTCTTTATAGCGTCGAAACCAGTATTCACCAGTTGAAATCGATGGAGTATAATCACCATAAGCTTTCGATAGCATTCGTTGACTTTCAGCAGCACTTTTTTCCAAATGGAAACAAAAAAGCAAAACTTCCCGCAAATTGCGTTTTGTCGGCACAAAATTCGACATATTCAATGCTCAAAAAAAACAATGTTGTTTACACTTCGGCAAAATGACACATACTGAGAACTAAAGCTATATGATGGTGCTTTGACATGAAGGTAGCAACAATATGGCCCGAAGCGATATAGTATTAGTTATGCCATCTCTTGAAAATTCTTTAAAATTAATGCATACTCTCAATATATTACAATTAAT
>NW_022639589.1:552140-552312 GCF_010583005.1 Odontomachus brunneus | reverse complement strand
ATTGGCAATAGATTAATATTTATTCTGAGATCAATATTAATTTTATATTGGGAAATATTGGTCAATGTATTTGCAATATAAATCCAATATTATATAAATATTTAACGTACAATATTAGTAATATATTTCTAATTATTCTATGTCCAATATTGGCTGAATATTGGGAAATATT
>NW_022639589.1:551616-552130 GCF_010583005.1 Odontomachus brunneus | reverse complement strand
ATATAATTTTTTTTATAATATGATTTAATTTTAATAAAAATTATATTTTTAGTACTTTTATTGTTAATTTAAACCTTAACTACTGATATGAGGTCTATGAAACACCGCACATACCATTTTGGTCTAAAAATTTTTATAGTAAAAATTTTTTTATTGCTCTTATTAAATAGACAAAGTCATAAGAAATTATAAAATAACGTGTAAATGTTGAAATATAATATTGGCTTGGTTGAAATATATTAGGACCTTAACTTAGTTTCCGCCCGCAAATGTTAGATGGCAATGCAAACAGTTCTAGTAGTCATTACTAACGAAACAGGTAGTTTGTGATTAATTTCGACATTTCTCGATAACATTCAGTCAGCATACACAATTATTTTCCTAAACAACAATTTCTTTTGCTTTGTGAAAAATGGAACGCGATAAAGTGTTTTTTCGACATGTGCTTTTGCACTATTTTGATTTGAAAAAAAGTGTAGCAGAAGTTCATCGATTACTTGAAGAAGGTTATGGT
>NW_022639589.1:545337-550999 GCF_010583005.1 Odontomachus brunneus | reverse complement strand
TCACCCAGCGTACTCACCAGACATAGCGCCTTCTGATTACCACTTGTTCAGATCGATGCAGCACGGCTTGAGTGGTACACGCTTCCGAAATGTTGAAGAAGTGCGAGAATGGGTGGACGAATGGATTGCTTCGAAACAAACATCGTTTTATCGAGATGGTATCGCCCAGTTGCCAGAAAGATGGCAAAAAGTTGTAGAAAGTGATGGAAAATACTTTCATTGAAATAATTTAAATAAATTTTTTACAATAAATGCTTTTTCTCAGTATTTTTTGGGCGGAAACTAAGTTAAGGTCCTAATATTACCATTTATTCAGAGATCAATATTAATATTGTATCAGGAAATATTAGCTAATGTACTTTGAATGTAAACGCAATATCGTGCAATTATTGAAACATAACATTGGCCGTACGTTGGCCTTCATTTTATATGTAATATTCGTATTACATTGGGAAGTATTGGCCAATGCATTTTCAGTGTAAATACAATATTGCGTATTTATTTATTGATGTGTAATATTGGCAATAGATTAATATTTATTCTGAGATCAATATTAATTTTATATTGGGAAATATTGGTCAATGTATTTGCAATATAAATCCAATATTATATAAATATTTAACGTACAATATTAGTAATATATTTCTAATTATTCTATGTCCAATATTGGCTGAATATTGGGAAATATTGGCCAATATATTCCCAAGATAACCAATGTTTAGCCAATGTAAAGCCAATGAATTTTGCTACTAAAGTCTAAATACTCTCTTTTAGTGTGTTTATTTGCGTGAAAGGACAATAAAAAACAAACAAAAAAGAGAAATGCCCAAATTTACTGTAAACTGCGATACTGTAAACGAGATTCAATATACTATTTATATACATATACGCGTGCATACATATGCATATACCAAAAGAAAGAAAAGAATGTAGATAATAATACTACACATTTTATATTGATTCAGAATATACTGATCACTTAGTAAATGAAAAGGATTATTTTGATGACTTAATGATGTTAAAGAACTCTACAAAACTACTGGAAGTATCTTTACCAACAGTCTCTTTATAGTAGTTGTACTGACATTACATTCCCTTATAGAAATATCATACTAAGAATCATTGATAATTACTTATTATCCAGTATTTTTAATACTGAAAATAAGTAATTATCAATGATTCTTAGTATGATATTTCTATAAGGATTGTAGATCCCATATATCTGCATACGATCATTATGAGCATTATAAATATACATGAAAAATTATTTAGAGAAATAGTACGATGAGCGATGATTTCAGTGCAATGACTGTATTGTAAGAGAAGTGGGAAATCTGTTAGAATCTTTTATATTCGGGAATTCGAGCGGCTACTATTTGGGATTGTCGAGAGGCACGTTGAAGTCAATACGTCTAATGCGTCGAAGGTCGTCAACAGATCGACGTTTCTCGATTGTTCTCTCGGCCGTTGTTCTGAAGACAACGGCTGTGAATATACTGGCGACAAGGAGCGATCGCGCTTTTCGAGTCAGTCTCGTTTTCGTACTCGAGTGAATATAAGCCTATCGATGTACCAGCATGCCTGGCAAATAAAGTCTCTTTAAGAGCTAACCTCTGTTTAATTTTCATTATTTGACTCTTCTCAAAGGTAATGTCCCCCCTCCTTTTACAAAAATTCAAAAGTGTTCCGTCGGTAACACGAGTTTAGTGCTTGAATTAAAAAATTTCACGCGAATTATGGACACGAGTCATATCAGCCATGCGAGCGAATAACAGTGCGGAAGAGTGCCGCAATGACTACACGGCTCACGGCAGCGGACTCAAAGAAAAGATGAAGGCTAACCTACCAACTGCCAGATCAAAAACCGAACTATTGAAACGACTGATGGAGGCGGGAGTTCCATATGAAGAATTGTCGCTCTCGGTGGATCGAATGACTGAGGAGCGAGTCGATCAGGCGACCCACGTGACAGAGAGATTGAACTCTTGCGGAATGAACGGGATTTGGCTGAGAGCGAGATAGAGCTGCTGAGAAGAGAAGCGGAGATGCTTCGTTTAACTCCGCAGTCAGAAGAAGGCGCGACCGTTTCAAGAGTTGCAAAAAAGTGGAGAAGGATTAAAGAACTAATCGGAGGATTCGACGAAAAAAATCGAGATTTCGATCAATAGGAAAATCAAATGACGAGGCTGATCGCCTCGTATGGCTTGGACAGCCACGAAGCGAAAGCACTGGTATGTAGCAAACTGTCAGAAAGAGCACTAGATTGGTATCACTCGAGAGCCGACTGCGTTGAGCTGACGCATGGAGATTTGTTGTGCAAGTTGAAGACGACATATGGACTAGAGATGGGCGATACCGATACCGATTATAACTATAATCGATTATTTCTTTTCAATACATAAACATTTTATAATCGATTGTTTGATAACTCGATTATGGCGAGAATCGATATTTTTAAACCGATTATTGACTTCTATTGTTCTCACTGAAATATATACTACCTGGAACGCGCGCTCTCTCTTGAGTGTTGCGGCATGAGAGAGAGCATGCTTGTGGGTCTCGAATAGCGCTCTATCTTTGTTTAGTATAGTCTGAAAGATGGACTTTTTATAGATTCTTTCGAACCAAACAACTTTTATCTGAAACAGTTTTCTTTAAAACGGTTTGTTTTCGAGATATTCGACCGTTCCCAGACTTTTCTAACACCCTGTATATAGTTTTGTTTTATATAAGTATAGACGCTTATAAGACGCTTTCCATTTAACATATAAAGACCGATCGTTTAATATAAAAATATATATTGAGAATTGTCAGAAAAGTCATGACGTATTTTTGCAACAGATAGCGCTAGTTCATTTTTGGAAGTACTAGAGTCATTCGCATCTATGTTATTGCTATGTCATTTGACAGCTAACAGTTCTAGCTTCATTCTAAAAAAAAAAATGGAATGATTTGGTTGAGTTTTGGAGATTTTATAACAAGTTAAAGATGAAAGACCAAACTGTGCATTTTCGCCATATATTATTGTTTTACTTCCGTAAAGAAAAGAACGCGCGTCAAGCTTGTGAAAAGTTGCATAAAGTTTACGGTGATAATGCTGTACAAGAACGTCAGTGCTAATAATGGTTCACGAAATTCCATGCTGGTGATTTTGATCTCAAAGATGCTTCTCGGTCAGGAAGGCCTATCGAGGTTGATAACGACAAAATAAAGGCATTGATCGAGTCAAACCCTCGTTACACGACACGAAAGATTGCAGAAACATTGAACATCCATCATTCAAACGTTCACGATCACCTGAAAAAGCTAGGATACGTAAGCAAGCTCGATATTTGGGTTCCTCATGAACTCAAAGAAGTTGATTTGACGGCGCGTATAAACATCTGCGATATACTCATTATACGTGAGGAAAACGATTTTTTTTTTAAGCGACTGATAACTGGTGATGAGAAGTGGATTGTTTACAACAATGTGCTGCGCAAACGGTCTTGGTCCCGACGTGATGATTTGCCTCAAACGACATCGAAAGCAAACATTCATCAGAGTAAGGTTATGCTCTCAGTGTGGTGGGATTTTAAAGGTGTCGTGTTTTTTGAGTTCCTACCAAGGAAGCAAACAGTCAATTCGAATGTGTACTGTCGGCAATTGGACAGTTTGAATGAATCCATTATCCAGAAACGTCCAGAGCTCGTTAATCGTAAAGGAGTTGCGTTCCATCACGACAACGCAAGACCACACACAAGTTTGATCACCCGTCAAAAATTATTGGAGCTTGGATGGGATGTGTTGCCACACCCACCACTCGCCTGGGGTGCGTTCGAAAACATCACCCGTGTGTATTTTGTCATACTCAGATCGTTCGAAAACCCCTAGTGGGCCCACTGACCATGCGACCATGGCCGTTCGAAAACCGTACTCCGTGGACCACTCGTGTGACTTTTTTCCACTCTCTTTTGCGCGGTGTGAATCGGTGGAGATGGTGGAGAGTGCGCAAAGAGTGCAATACAATATGAAATTACTAAATTATTTATGGTTTTTTGTTCTTCGAAACATTCGTACAACCATTAGCCATCACGGTAAGATAAAAAATTTAAATATAGCAGTGTAGGTTAGCCAGGTTTAGGTTTATTTCTATAGTGATGTATATTGTCAGAATATTGTCTTTAAATATAAATAAAGCTTATTAAGCTTTTTGTATTTTATAGGTTCTGAAATTTTCTTACGAGATACGAGGCACGTTAAAAGTCACGAATCAGTAACAATTTGTGAAAAAAAATGGAAAATTTAATCTCGGGTCGTCATATTTTATGCATGGATATTTAAAAAAATATACAAAAGGATGACAAGGGAAATGTCTATATATACGATGTTAAAGGTAAGGAGTAATAAATAAGTTTATAAATTTCCTTAGGCCTGGTGCCCACGATGCTAGAAATCGATCCGAGTTCTCGGACCGAGAAATATATAGCCAATTAACTTTCCAGATAACTAAATTATAAATTAATAATTACTAAATTAATTAATTAATTAATTACTAAATTTATTAATTTATTATTATTTTGCTGAGAAGCAATTATAGCTAATGTCGAAATACGCTTTCGATCAGCCATTTTGTACAACACATATGTAGGCACAACACACATGTAGTATGTCACATTGAGCATTCTTCCATGGCTGTTCGAAAACTCCTCTCGATACCAACTCCACTAACCCCACCAAGCCCATCCACCACAGCCACTTTCCGTCGTGGACTTTCAGTGTTTTCGAACGCACCCCTGACCTTGCACCTTCAGACTTCCACTTGTTTCGCTCTCTTCAAAACTCCTTGCGTGGTATAACATTTAATTCAGATGAGGCTGTAAATCAGCACCTTGTTCAATTTTTCGATAAAGACAGGTCCTTCTATGAACTAGCTTATTATTTTAATTATGAAGCTCACTGAAAGATGGCAAAAGGTTATCGAACAAAACGGGAAATATATCATTGATTGATCTTTGTTCTTTATATAAATAAATAACCTTTGAAAAACATAGAAAAAATACGTCATGGTTTTTCCGACAACCCAATACATATACATTGCGACGATATTCGCGAGGTTTATTTGCGAACGACGGCAGACAGTCGCCTGTCCGTTGCGTCGACAAATTACCGTCGGTTCCCGTTCACGCCACAAAAACTAAAAACGGTAGTTGGGCACCAGGTGCGGAAAGGCCGCACCATTTCGATAAACGCTAGATGCGATACGTTACACAAAATTTGCGTGTCCCGGAACCGTCGGGACCGGTAGCTCCTGGGATTTTAAAGTCGGAGATGGGATGGGTCTAGAAAGGGCAAAAATGACTCTATGCGTGCTCAAGAGTAATTCGTTTATTCGCGGAACTCTCGTACGTCCCGTTAAGAAGCGCGATAAAATACACAAAGAGAGTCGTTAATCACGATATGATAATAAGATCGCTACACTGAACGAAACCCGAGGACGATCTCTTCGGGTGAGTCTTATGACACCGCAGCCGCTCCGCGGACAAGACAACGATAAGCGAAACGATACGAGGACGCGACAAAATACGGATATTTTGTGGAGAAGATGGACGGTCTTACACAAGTCGGCGGCTCTCCTGGCGACGGACGTCGGCGGTGGCGGTACTTTCCTCGGTCGCTCGTC
>NW_022639589.1:519622-545327 GCF_010583005.1 Odontomachus brunneus | reverse complement strand
TCACACGGTGCTATGATTAGCTGTGTCCAAATGCACCGTGTCCAAGTGCACCGCTCCCGGCACATCTTGTTCGATTTTTGTCGTAAATTTGCCATCACGCCTTGCTCGGCACGTCTTGCTCGCTGTTTGCTGCAAATTTGTCGTCACACGTTGCTCGACACGTCTTCTTCGGTTTTTGCAGCACTCTGCCCTCAAGTAATTTTAGCATGCTTTGCCGACATAATGCCAGCATAATGGTAGTATACATGCTGCAAATTTGCTGCAATCCTATGATTGATTTTGCCAGCAATTTGTCGGCATATTGCTGACATTTTGCTATCAGGGTAATTACCAATGATTCTTAATATGATATTTCTATAAGGGTATAACAAGTTGAAGATGGAAGACCAAACTGTGCATTTTCGCCATATATTACTGTTTTACTTCCGTAAAGGGAAGAACACGCGTCAAGCTTGTGAAAAGTTGTATAAAGTTTACGGTGACAATGCTGTACAAGAACGTCAATGCCAACGATGGTTTACGAAATTCCGTGCTGGTGATTTTGATCTCAAAGATGCTCCTTGATCAGGGAGACCTATCGAGGTTGATGACGACAAAATAAAGGCATTGATCGAGTCAAACCCTCGTTACACGACACGAGAGATTGCAAAAACATTGAACATTCATCATTCAAACGTTTACGACCATCTGAAAAAGCTGGGATACGTAAACAAGCTCGATATTTGGGTTCCTCATAAACTCAAAGAAGTTCATGAGGATTTGACAGCGCGTATAAACATCTGCGATATGCTCATTAAACGTGAAGAAAACAATTTTTTTTTAAGCGACTGATAACTGGTGATGAGAAGTGGATTGTTTACAACAATGTGGTGCGCAAACGGTCTTGGTCCCGACGTGAAGATTTGCCTCAAACAACATCGAAATCTAACATTCATCAGAGGAAAGTTATGATCTCAGTGTGGTGGGATTTTAAAAATCGTCGTGTTTTTTGAGCTCCTACCAAGGAAGCAAACAGTCAATTCGAATGTGTACTGTCGGCAATTGGACAGTTTGAACGAATCCATCATTCAGAAACGTCCAGAGCTCGTTAATCGTAAAGGAGTTGCGTTCCATCACGACAACGCGAGACCACACACAAGTTTGATCACCCGTCAAAAATTATTGGAGCTTGGATGGGATATGTTGCCATACCCACCATACTCGCCTGACCTTGCGCCGTCAGACTTGTTTCGCTCTCTTCAAAACTCCTTGCGTGGTATAACATTCAATTCAGATGAGACTGTAAATCAGCACCTTGTTCAATTTTTCGATAAAGACAGGTCCTTCTATGAACGAGCTTATTATTTTAATTGTGAAGCTCACTGAAAGATGGCAAAAGGTTATCGAACAAAACAGGCAATATATCATTGATTGATCTTTGTTCTTTATATAAATAAATGACTTTTGAAAAACATAGAAAAAATACGTCATGACTTTTCCGACAACCCAATACATATACATTGCGACGATATTCGACAAGTTTATTCGCGAACGATGGCAGACAGTCGCCTGTCCGTCGCGTCGGCAAATTGCCGTCGGCTCCCGTTCACGCCACAAAACTAAAAACGGTAGTTGGGCGCCAGGTGCGGAAAGGCTGCACCATCTCGATAAACGCGAGATGCGATACGTTACACAAAATTCGTGTGTCCCGGAACCGTCGGGACCGGTAGCCCCTGGGATTTTAAAGTCGGAGACGGGATGGGTCTAGGAAGGGCGAAAATGACTCTACGTGTGCTCAAGAGTAATTCGTTTATTCGCGGAACTCTCGCACGTCCCGGTAAGAAGCGCGATAAAATACGCATGAGAGTCGTTAGTCGCGATACGATAATAAGGTCGCTACACTGAACGAAACCCGAAGACGATATCCTCGGGTGAGTCTTATGACACGCGCAGCCGCTCCGCGGACGAGACAACAATAAGCGAAACGATATGAGGACGCGACAAAATACGGATAGTTGTGGAGCAGATGGACGGTCTTACACAAGTCGGCGGCTCTCCGGGCGACGGACGTCGGCGGTGGCGGTATTCTCCTCGGCCGCTCGTCCCGCGACTTTCTCTCTCTCTCTCTCTCTCTCTCTCTCTCTCTCTCTCTTTCGGTACGCACGAAAATTTTCGGTAATCCGGTGATCTCGGTTGCTCGATTTTGGTCTAGTCGCGGCGACGGTCGCGGTAAGGCTGGCGATCCGTCGGCTTCTGGAGGATCGCGTATTCTCGCGGATCCTCCTTCGTCGCTTCTCCTCTCGCCCTGCGAGACTCGACATTTGGGAATCGGCAATTTTCGGTACTTCGATCTCGAGACATTTCCTGTCTCAAGACACTGTTGCCGACGTGGATATTCTATCGGCGCTCCCGTTTTTTCTGGCTGGATTCCTCGCGACGGTTGCGTCCGCTGAAAGTAAATACAGCTGACAGGCTCGCGTCTAATTGCGGTAACTGTGTGCTCGATAATATTCGGAGTATAGCGGATATAACGGAATATTCTAAGCGTTATAATTTCGAGATTTCGTGAATTTTCTCGCGATAATTTTGTCGAGAGCAATTCACCTGATTGAGAGCGATGAGGCGTTGGTCGATGCTCCTTCGTCCCTCGATGTCCTCAACTCCTTTGGTCCTGGTGGCCGACAAGGGAAGCCGAGGGGCACAAAGTTAGGGATGCGCTGACCTTCGCATCTGCTCCGCTCGCAAAAATCGCTTCCAATATTCGTCCTAGAGACTCTCACAAACAAAAATACGACGGGACGCGGTAACCGATAATATTCGCAAAAAGCCGTTCGCGACGCGATACGCGAGAAACATTCACACTAAATCGGTACGGTTTTTTTTGGGACGGGCGCCTCCGAGGCTGCTACGTCACAACATATGTATGTTTTCATTTTAGTAGTTATTAAAGAAAACAAATTTCAGATTTTTATACTTATATTTAATTATAAACTTATAATTATATGTAATTATAAACTCCTCAGAATATTTAATATAAAGTGTTCTATTTTAATGAATACAGTCGATTTTCTCAAAACGTAAAGAAGAGATGACAATATGTTTCAAACCAAAGTTTTATAGTTTCAAGGATGGTAGAAAATTATTTCAACTTAAGGCTCCTGGGGAGTCACATCATCCATCTCTTTTTAATGACGTCAGAAGCGAAAAAACGCATGCTAAAAATTCTTGCAAAATATGTCGAGATAAACATATATATTCACAAAATGACATTACGATCGATTAAATACACCTCTAAAATACTCCGTACACTTTCCTTTTATTCTAAAAATCAATAGCTAATCGGAAAATTAATATGACAAGATAATGAGGAAATTAAATTAGAAAAGACGATTGTACATCACATTTATTTTATAATTATCTGTTGATTATTAGAATAAAAGGAAAGTGTACGGAGTATTTTAGAGGTGTACTTAGTCAATCGCAAATGTCTTTTTGTGGATATATCTGTTTATCTTGACGTACTTTGCAGGAATTTTTAGCATGCGTTTTCTCGCTTCTGACGTCATTAAAAAAAAGATAGATGATGCGATTCCCCAGGAGCTTTAAGATTATCAACTTTATTATAGGATGCGATATTTTCTACATTTTTTCACAGCGGCTGTTAATTTTAAAAAGTTTGTCATCCTGTATTCAAAAAAAATTTTCTGATGTTATTCAAATAAACATATTTACATAAAAATAAAATGCTCATTCATTCAACACTCAATTGAGGTTCATATTGCTCACATGCCTGAGTGACATTTCGCTTTCACACGTGAATCCTCATGCGTGCAAGCAATATGGCACTCAATTGAGGACACATCTGTCAGGCGTATAACGTTCACGCCGTGCGGGTAATCCCGCACGCGTGCGCGCACCTTGAGATCATTATGCACGCATTTTGTTATCTGGGTATAGATCTGGCTCTCGCATGTTACACGTGGACGCACTTAATCGACAGGTACTTGTAGTGGAGGATAATTCTTTTGATAGGAATCTCGCATTGTGTCAGAGTGACGACACAGAAATTAAGAGAATTCGTATAAAATTGAAGCAGTCTGAAAGTAAATTCATTGAGCTGAGAAACGTATCGAAAGAATCGAAGTCAGGTTCGCTTTTATGTCCCAGCCGCAATGGAAACAAATGTTATATATAAATATCATAATGAGACAGGTCACGTGGGAACCGAGAAAATCATGTATAGCATTTCCGACAGCTACTGGTTTCCGAACATGAGAGCGAAGGTCGAAAAACACATAAAGAACTATTTAAAATGCGTTGCTTATACGCCAGACACAAGGAAGTCTGAAGGATTATTGAACATCGTGCTAAAGGATGATGCACCCTTTATGACATTGCATATTGACTATCTAGTCGCGGCATCTAGATCATATTCCTCGAAGGACCAATATATTTTCTCAGTAGTTAATGCCTTCACAAAAGGAGAGTATGACTTTTAGATGATTTCGGGACCGTTAGGTGAACGCAAATTTCCTATTTTTTCCTTCGTATTTTTTTTCCGTAGAATTCAAAAATCGATCTTAAAATTACGTCCAGTAAAGGGAAAAATAGTTATAGACATTTAAATGTTGATTTTCCCTGAAAATCATGCATTTTCCAACACTGCCACCTTTGACCTTTTTAGAGGTGTTAAATTTCACGTCACATAGGAGACTTATTTTCTCAAAACTTGATAATGATATGAGAATATACTCTAAGCAGCAGAGAAAAAGCAGCAGTTAATTAAAAAAATATTAACTATCAAAATAGTACAAAAGTGATTTTGTAGTCCAGTTTTTCAGGGTTATACAGGGCATTAATAAACGAAAGCATATAAGGAGCCTCTTTTCGAGCATATAGTAGCTATCGCCGCTCAAATCGCTCCGCTTGAGGTAGAGCTCGGAATTAGTTGCCCATTTCGGCCGATTGACTGCTGCTTTTTCTCTGCTGCTTAGAGTATATTCTCATATCATTATCAAGTTTTGAGAAAATAAGTTTCCTATGTAACGTGAGATTTAGCACCTCTAAAAAGGTCAAAGGTTTTTAAGATGACAGTGTTGGAAAATGCATGATTTTCAGAGAAAATCAATGTTTAAATGTCTATAACTATTGGCGTAATTTTAAGGTCGATTTTTTAATTCTACGGAAAAAAATACGAGGGAAAAAATAGGAAATTTGCGTTTACCTAGCGGTCCCCAAATCACCTAAAAGTCATTTCCTCCTTTGTAAAGTTGTATGTCACTAGAAGCATGGATATTTCGAGAGTAATTAAGTGTCTAAAATCTTATTTTTAATATTACAGTCAACTGTTGTGCATAGTTTCGGACCGAGGCAGCTGCTTTACATACCACAAGTTCGGAGAGTTCATGAATAAGCAGAATATACGGCACATTAAAATTTTAACAACGTCGCACTAAGCGAATAGTCAAGTCGAGCGATTTAATCATACAATATTACCAATGATCGCAAAATTAGCGGACGAACGGAATTCGCGATGGTACAACGTGATTAGGGACGTAGAATTTGCGTGTAACAATATTGTATCCAAGGCGATGAACGATTGTACGATTATTGCTTTATGGCGTGCGTCAGAGCGGGCAAAAGAATCAGAATGTAAACAAGCGTTACTGTGATTGTAGGCATAAAGTCGCTAAGACATATCGAATAGATAACAAGATAATGCTCAGGAATTTTGATAATACGCTGAAAGTTTCGAGAAAATTCACGTCGCAGTTCAAGAAACCCTATCAAATCGATCGTGTTCTTAAAAATGATCGGTATGTGATTAAAGACATCGAGGGCTTTCAGTTAACACGAGCTCCCTATCACAGAACATGGGAAGCCTCAAGTATGCGACCGTAGAAATCGAATTAGAAGTCTAGAAACTGGATGGATTAATTCACACTCATCTAACGCTTATTTTATTATATTTCGTATTCGCCTATTGTATGTCGACAAATGTAGAATTGTATGTATTATCATCCTTATGCTGTACTATATTTTATCTCTTTTTATTCTATCATGTAGAATAAAAAGAGACAACAAGA
This sequence comes from Odontomachus brunneus, assembly GCF_010583005.1. Lineage (NCBI taxonomy): Eukaryota > Metazoa > Arthropoda > Insecta > Hymenoptera > Formicidae > Odontomachus > Odontomachus brunneus. The sequence goes on along the minus strand of NW_022639589.1, from coordinate 539,262 downwards.
TTACGATGGTGACTGTACAAGACTCGGGACTGTGTAATCAGTTTAATCGGGATGATTAACGTGTAGGATGGCCGAGTGTAAGAGAAGTGGGAAATTCGTTAGGATTTGTATTCAGGAATTCGAGCGGTTAGTGTTTGGGACTGTTGAGAGGCATTGAAATAATGTCAATATTGTCTAATGCGCCGAAGGTCGTCAACGTTTCTCGATTGTTCTCCCGGCCGTTGTTTTGAAGACAACGGCCGTGGATACATTGGCGACCGCGCTTTTCGAGTCAGTCCCGTTTTCGTGCTCAAGCGAACATACGCATACCGATGTATCAGCATGTTTGGCAAATAAAGTCTCTTTAGACGATTTTTGGCGATCGTTTGGTATATGTACTAAAGTGTACCAGAACGTTTTAGCGTGTTTGATAACTTGTGGTAGAGGTGTGGCTAACCGTTTTGGTATCTACTTGGTTCATACCATGCTATACCAAGCTACGAAGTAGGATACTGTCAGGTAAATTGCAAATGCGCGCTAAATATGACATGAGGAAATGTGTTTTACATCTATTCATATTCAATTTATCCTATCCTTCAAATTTTATTCACAGTTGAGCATATAACCGCAAATTAGGGCTACCAATTTTGGACGTTTATAAACTTAAATTGTACATTTATAGGTTTAACATTAAAATTGAATTGCATTGAAATTAATTGAAATATTGGACCAAAGTAAATATTTGCAATTATTGCAATACATTAAAATTATAGTTTATAATAGTAAATTATTCATGTTATTAGGTCATAGTTACTTACTTTTTGCATTTCCTGTTGTTGCATTATCACTTCCAATAAATGTTGAAACGTTAAACGTTTCATCCTAAAATAAAGAAAAAATCGGCTTCGGTATATAAATGCACCCACATCTTTGAATATAATTCAGGACGACTATAATGTTGTCTTTCCTTTAATATGCATATTACTTTTCTTCTTTTTGCACTCTTTGCACGAAATAAATAATTATATATTTCCACTGCAGGTATTTCTTCATCATCATTATTAAAAACTTCTCAAATTTAAAAACCTATCTCATAGACTCCGCCGTGGCTTTGTGCTAGGTGATAGCGATTCCAAGCTCAACACGTTGTCGTCGGTTCTCGCCTGTTTAATCGCGAAAATTATTTTAAATAGTTTCGAATTCGCGCATATGAAAAAGAACCAATGCGTTTTGGTGTCATGTTTGTGGTACATGTACCACAATTAAGCTCCACTTCTACCAATATCAACCTTGGTACATGCAACAAATGATCGTCAAAAATCGCTTTTTAAGAACTAGCCACTGCTTAATTTTCATAACTTGGCTCCTTTTTAAAAAATAATACATATCTCCTTTTACAATATTGAGGGTGATACAATGAACAGCAATCTGAATGGCCTAGGTAACTTTTGAAATCGACATCTTGCCTTTAAATACAATACAAAATAATGCAAAAACGTTTATCATTTGGGTTTTTTTAAAAAAAGTGTCATATGACCCCACTTTCTATTTAAGATTCTTTAACAACTTCCAAATTTCCCTTCACCCCTTCACTGTGGAGAGCAAAAGTACTAAGTGGATTAAAAATGTGTAGGGCGCTCTTCCAGACGCATTTACATAAAATTTTGCATAGAACTATTTTTGACATCGCTGAACACGAATTTGAGGAAAATTCAAAATGACGGATCCAATATGGCGACAAAAAAATATTTAAAAAATTAAATTCCTATAAGGCGAATTTCTGTAAAGCTCGGTAAGAAGTGAAAAAAACCGGGTTGCTGAAAAAAACAAAGGAGGAACCGTTTCTGCAACCGTTTGGAAATCGTTTTATATTTATATTTTTTTATGTATTTTTTTCATAGAAACCGAAAATCATCAATATAACGCCAGAATTAAAGAAAAAAAGATATATAAGATGTCCCATCACTATCACATTGACATTGGTGGCGCCACGCAAAGTCAAACCAATGATATCATCTCATGTCCTCCATCGAAACATATAACTATTGTCTGAAACATTTTTGCGGAATATGCTTGGCTGAAGAATTATCAGGATGCATCTTTTAAAACGGGAACCTTGTATATATATACACATACAGAATATCCAAAAAGTTTAGGGACGGTTAAATAACTTCTCAGCAAGCGTTATCGAGGAAAACATTAAATACAAAAGTTTTAGGAAAACAAACCATTTGAAAAACAAGAATTTGAAAACAAAGAATTTGATGATGACCTTGATTTTGACCTAAAGTTTAGAAATTATTTCGAGGTAAACTTGAAAATCTTAAATGAAAACTCCCATTTTTATCTCGTAAATAGAAAAAACGGGAAATTTTACGTTCGAATATGTATTTAGTCTAAGTGATCTCTGAGGGTCATTTGAAGATCACACTTTCAACGGTTGAATAACTTCAGAAAAGCGTTTTCAGAAAAATGTTTCAGTGATTAAAGCAAGATACTTGATGGTGACCTTGACCGAAGGTCAAGTTTAGAGGTCATTCAAGACAAGTACATTGTCCAAACAATTAAGTCGAGACTGTATGACTGTCCAGTCAATTAAGGCAAAACAAAGCATTATTCAGCCAGTGAAGGCAAGACTGTAATGACTGTCCAGCTAATTAAGACAAGACAAAGCATTACCAAAGCATTAGAGTAGACTGGTAATTGAAAATATCATCAATGAATAATCAACAGCTAATTAATCATTAAATGGATGAAAAGATCTCATTAACAATTCTTGTTCAACAATCAAAAAGAAATCTAAACAATCGGAAATTTCCAGGTTCAGAGAACAGTAATTTTACACATTACGAAACAGTTGTGATGAAAAATTTGATGTATGGAGCATAATGAAAAATACTTCGAGAATACTTCGAAAATAATGTAATTTTTCTAATTAGTCTTTTGACATGATTTTAGATAGAAAAATTTATTTAGTTCCTGAATGACTCCTAGGAATGAGCTTGACTCAATTTTGACCAGACATTACGTTCACATTAATGTCATACAAATTCGTCGTGTACAAATGTATTTTATGGGATGAACTTCTTCATTAACGGTCAATTCGAAAATCGATGGTTCAAGTTATCATCAAATGATCCTCAAAGATCACTTTAATGACTAAATACATATCCGGACATAAAATTTCCCGTTTTTTCCAATTCCGAACTAAAAAATTGAGCGTTTCCATTTAAGATTTTCAAATTTAATTTTGAAGTGACCTCTAAACTTAACCTTTAGATCAAGCTTATCATCGAATTCCTTGTTATCGATCCTAAAACTTTTGTATTTAACGTTTTTCCCGATAACGCTTTCTTGAAGATTTATTTAGCTGTCCCAGAACTTTTTGGACACTATATATATATATATATATACAGGTTGTCCCGAAGTCCCATGATGACCTTTGGTGAGAACGTAAAACGGATTGAAGTGAGCAAGAAAGTCCTGTGCCGTTTTGCGATATTCGCAATAGTTTTTGAGAAATCAATTATTTTGTCTCAACAAATTAGCGTACAGAAAGCGGCAGCGGAAAGAAAGACGTCTTCGGCCGACGTGCGACTGTGACACTCGCGAATCGTATCTCGCCGCATCCCTCCGCCCATAGCTACGAGACATAGCGAGTCTATGTCTCGTAGCTATGGGCGGAGGGATGCGGCGAGATACGATTCGCGAGTGTCACAGTCGCACGTCGGCCGAAGACATCTTTCTTTCCGCTGCCGCTTTCTGCACGCTAATTTGTTGAGACAAAATAATTGATTTCTCAAAAACTATTGCGAATATCGCAAAACGGCACAGGACTTTCTTGCTCACTTCAATCCGTTTTACGTTCTCACCAAAGATCATCATGGGACTTCGGGACACCCTGTATATATATACATACAGGGTGTCCCGCGTAAGATGTATGAAAAGAAAAATATAAATAGGACACATAAAAGTGAACAAAAATTGTATAGATCATTTTTCAAGCAACCACGTAAAATTTCGAGTTATTAAATAAAATAGATGGAGAAATCAGAATGCGCGACGCTGTAGGCGGGACATACGGCCGCCGCGGCCGGCAAAGAAAATGGACGATCGCACACGTACACGGACGCACACACGGAGCTACCCATTTCCGTATTCCAAACGGCCCACCTCTCTGGCCTATAAAATAGGCCCGCGAGCAATCGTCTATTTTCATCACCGGCCGCGGCGTGCCGAATGTCCCGCCCGCCGCGTCGCAGCGCCGTGTCGTCCGACATGCCCAACACTATTTTAATTAATATCTCGAAATGTTACGTGGTTGTTTGAAAAATGGTCTATACAATTTTTGTTCACTTTTATCTGTTCTACTTGGGTGGGTGTGTGTGTGTGTGTGTGTGTGTGTGTGCGTGTGTGTGTGTGTGTGTGTGTGTGTGTGCGTGTGTGTGTGTGTGTGTGTGTGTGTGTGCGTGTGTGTGTGTGTGTGTGTGTGTGTGTGCGTGTGTGTGTGTGTGTGTGTGTGTGTGTGCGTGTGTGTGTGTGTGTGTGTGTGTGTGTGCGTGTGTGTGTGTGTGTGTGTGTGTGTGTGCGTGTGTGTGTGTGTGTGTGTGTGTGTGTGCGTGTGTGTGTGTGTGTGTGTGTGTGTGTGCGTGTGTGTGTGTGTGTGTGTGTGTGTGTGCGTGTGTGTGTGTGTGTGTGTGTGTGTGTGCGTGTGTGTGTGTGTGTGTGTGTGTGTGTGCGTGTGTGTGTGTGTGTGTGTGTGTGTGTGCGTGTGTGTGTGTGTGTGTGTGTGTGTGTGCGTGTGTGTGTGTGTGTGTGTGTGTGTGTGCGTGTGTGTGTGTGTGTGTGTGTGTGTGTGCGTGTGTGTGTGTGTGTGTGTGTGTGTGTGCGTGTGTGTGTGTGTGTGTGTGTGTGTGTGCGTGTGTGTGTGTGTGTGTGTGTGTGTGTGCGTGTGTGTGTGTGTGTGTGTGTGTGTGTGCGTGTGTGTGTGTGTGTGTGTGTGTGTGTGCGTGTGTGTGTGTGTGTGTGTGTGTGTGTGCGTGTGTGTGTGTGTGTGTGTGTGTGTGTGCGTGTGTGTGTGTGTGTGTGTGTGTGTGTGCGTGTGTGTGTGTGTGTGTGTGTGTGTGTGCGTGTGTGTGTGTGTGTGTGTGTGTGTGTGCGTGTGTGTGTGTGTGTGTGTGTGTGTGTGCGTGTGTGTGTGTGTGTGTGTGTGTGTGTGCGTGTGTGTGTGTGTGTGTGTGTGTGTGTGCGTGTGTGTGTGTGTGTGTGTGTGTGTGTGCGTGTGTGTGTGTGTGTGTGTGTGTGTGTGCGTGTGTGTGTGTGTGTGTGTGTGTGTGTGCGTGTGTGTGTGTGTGTGTGTGTGTGTGTGCGTGTGTGTGTGTGTGTGTGTGTGTGTGTGCGTGTGTGTGTGTGTGTGTGTGTGTGTGTGCGTGTGTGTGTGTGTGTGTGTGTGTGTGTGCGTGTGTGTGTGTGTGTGTGTGTGTGTGTGCGTGTGTGTGTGTGTGTGTGTGTGTGTGTGCGTGTGTGTGTGTGTGTGTGTGTGTGTGTGCGTGTGTGTGTGTGTGTGTGTGTGTGTGTGTGTGTGTGTGTGTGCAGGGTGAGGAAAAAGTATGGAAACTCTGAAAAATCTCAAAAATGTAAGTTTTAACAGAAAAATGTAAGTTTTAACAGAAAAATGTTTCAAATAAAAGTTGTAGGATTTAAAAAGGTTTATTCAGTAGACCTATAAAAAAGCATAAAAATTTTTTTATATTTATTATGTAAAAAATTTTTGTACGCCAATTTATTTGTCTCATTATTCTGTGCAAAAAAGCATTAAGCCAAGATAATCGAAAGATAAATATTTTACAAGATATTTTATATTCTATGTCAAACTGCTGGAAATTTCAAGTGTTATTACTCAAAAAGTTCTTAACGAAAAAATATTTTATTATAGTGTTTTGGAAAGCTCTCGAGGTAAGCTATAAGAATATATAATAATATATGGGGTGTTCCATTTAAAAAATTCAAGGTGACTTTGACTTCACCTTAACGACGCTAGTCAGGGTCAAACTAATGAGATTATTGAATAAAACTTTTTAAATCCTACAACTTTTATTTGAAACATTTTTCTGTAAAATTTATATTTTTTTAGATTTTTCAGGGTTTCTATACTTTTTCCTCACCCTGTATATCCGTTACGATCATAATAATTAGAAATATTGCACATTTCATTGGATATAGTAGACATATAATTATATTGGCAAGCCCTGCATTATCGGCCCTGCATTACCGGCCACGCGCGCCTAACGGGCAGGCAACCCGTCGTACTGATCTGTATGTTGAACATGAAATTTAAGATTATCAGTAAGGTGTCTTTGAACATATACAATCTAACCCGTTTGCATAGTACAAATCTTGTGTAGTAGGATTTGAAGACATAGAATGCTCTTCTAGGACAGCTGACGACACTGAAGGACAGAAATATACGCTAAATAAAATATATTTTCTGTCATACAGTGCTCTAGGAAAGAGTGATGTAGAAAAAGACAAGTGATATAGTGAAACACAGTGACAGAAAAATAAAATGGATTAGCCGCGCGATTGTTTTTACTTTTTTATTCTGTCCACTGATCAGACAATTAAACAAGAAAATATACTCTATGTGTAATATTTTACTCTGTATGTCCCTCTTGTGGCATTAATTTGACATCAGCGTTCCAACAGGAATATGTAGGCTATCTTCTATGAGATTGGCGCATTTGCACACCGGATTCAATACTTTAGGGTCCATAAGTTTCTTCATTCGTCTAAGATCGTTACGTTTGTTGTAAATTGAACGTATTGAATTTTGCGACAAGAAAAAAGCTCTCGATATTTCTTTTCTTTCGTATTTTGTATCTAATAAATTTATCAAGAATTACGTCTATGCTACTGTGCTCGAGAATTGGAGCTGCGGGCATATCAAACAGATCCATTTTGCACATTGTATTTCTATCAACAAACAAGATGTTGAAACTTTTAAATAATAGTATAACAGTATTGTTAGTAATAACATAATAGTAATAACAGTAACAATAGTAATAACAGTATTGTTTAAATGATGAGTAAATGTGTTGCTGTTAATGTAAGCGAGACTGACTACAAAGTAATTCATTTCAGAGCCATTCAAGTGTGTCGTGCACAGCAGCGTATAATGCAGCTTACATGCAATATTAATATCTTTAATTAACCTGTGCGTGGAGAAACCACTGCTTGGAAATCCACTCTGTCCTGTACGTCTGATAGCACAAACAATGAAAAGTAGAAACAACTTAAAAAACAATGGTACTAATCTGGTTAATTTCACCTCTCTCTGTCATTCTCTCACCCCTCCTTTGACCCTTTTTCATTTTGTCATTTTGCCACACTGCTATCCTCTCAACTTGCGCCACTCTTCTATAACTCTTCATTTTCCTCTCTCCTCTCCAACTCTGCCCTCTTCCCCGTCACTCTTTCTTGCTTCTTCCCTCCCTCTCTCCACCCTTTCCATCCTCTCCCTGTTTCTCTCTCCCTTCTCTTTTCCCCACTCCTCTACCTCCTAATCTCACTATCTCTGCCCTCTTCCTTTTTCTTTTCAACTCTTTCATTCTGTTCTATTCTCCTCCCAATACGCACGTACACACGCACGCACGGACATAATATAATAAAATTGCTACAGAAATTACATTAGGTTCTATAAGTGTCTTCATTCATCTAAGACCGCTATGTTTGTTGCAAATTGAACGGATTTAAATATGCGACATAAAGAAAAAGGAATTCCCGATATTTTTTTTCTTTATATTTTGTATCTAATAAATTTATCAAGAATTACGTCTATGCCACTGTGTTCGAGAGTTAGAACTGCGGACATGTCAAACAGATTCACATTGCACATTGTATTTTTATCAACGAACAAGATGTTGAAACTTTTAAATAAGCAGTATTGTTTAAATGATAAGCAAATGTGTTGCCGTTAACGTAAGCTAGACTAATCACAAAGAAATTCGTTTCATGCCCACAAGAGCCATTCAAGTATGTCGTGCACAACGACGTATAATGCGGTTTACATGCAATAGAGATTACATATATTCACTAAGATCTCCCCACATTACGTAAAAATCATTGTTTTATATTAATCGCGTACCGTGTGTAAAATTTTATTTGTAAAGTATTTATTATAAAATATTATTATTAAATATTATGGATTTTAAAAATGCAATTGTCATTTTTATTGTAATTTACATTTGTATTATATACAAATAATATAAAAGGAGTGCCTGTATTTGGCGGAATAACAGGGAAGTTAATCGATAATTGATAGTTAAAATAATGGAAAATGTACCTTCTGAGTTCCTCCTGACTGTGCGCCAACGCTTGAACGACTCGTTCCAATCTCAAAGATCTAGCTGTTAAAGGAGAAGCCGCATCACTACCACCGCTTCCCGCAGCTCCAGTACTATCCCTCTCACTTACAGAGTGTAACTCTTCTCCTGACAACTGTAACTGTAACGTGGATGGAAAACATTATTAAATTTCTTTATATGCCAAATATTTGATAGAGCTACTAATATCATATATTTTTTTCTTATGTATAAAAATAGCATAATATTATATAATAATATTTGATAAAGCTACTAATACCATATATTTTTTTCTTATATATAAAAATATCATAATATTATATGCGTATAAATCGTATAAACATCAATATCAGTACGTATTATTAACCCTCCACTCAGTATCCACGTTGAGTTAACGTAACCTATACCGTTCGAAGATGATACGTAATTTGAAAACGGTAAGAAGTTGAGGATAGAGTGAAACACAGACTTCTATATTACATTAGACTACTAGTTCGCATGGTCACAGCAGAGATAATGGTTAAGAAATCTATGTATTATATGTACACTCGTGATCTGAAAAGTTTGTGCACCGATTTTTGGTTGATTTCAGAACGCGTCCCAACTTCAGGAGAGAGACAACCACTGCTTAATACGCCATCGCCGCCACTTATTACGAGAGCAGAAGAATGATATATAACACATCGGTCAATAAGTCCCCGGTCTGACATATAGAGAGCGCCTCTAACACAAAAAGTGCAGCTTGGTTCGAAAGAACAGACCCTTTTAGGCATACTGTGAAATGTTTATGTCATTAGGATCATTATTGTGTGAGTTAGTGAAGCTTTAGTGACGCTACTTTTGTTATTTTCAGAACAATGGAAAAAAAAGAATTTCGTGTGCTCATTAAACACTGCTTTTTGATGGGAAAAAATACCGTTGAAGCAAAACAGTGGTTGGACAAACATTATGGCACCTCTGCCCCAGGCAAATCAACAATCATCGACTGGTATGCTGATTTTAAACGCGGCCGTACGGACACCGACGATGCACACCGCTCTGGTCGCCCAAATGAGGCAGTTGTTCCCGAAAAAATCAAGCAGGTCCATAAATTGGTTTTGTCCGACCGTAAGTTGAAGCTGGATGATATTGCTGACATCGTAAAGATATCCAAGGGAAGTGTTTTCACCATTTTACACGACCATTTGTCGATGCGGAAGCTATGTTCGAAGTGGGTGCCGCGTTTGCTCACTGTGGACCAAAAACAACAACGCGTCGATGATTCCGAGAGCTGTTTGGCCATGTTTCAGAAGGATCGGAAAGATTTTTTGCGTCGGTATGTGACCATGGATGAAACATGGATTCACCACTTCACACCCGAGTCGAATCGGCAGTCAGCTGAGTGGACTGCAGCCGGTGAAAGCCGCCCAAAGCGACCAAAAACTCAAACGTCGGCCGGCAAGGTTATGGCATCTGTATTTTGGGATGCCCATGGTATTCTTTTCGTTGACTACCTCGAAAAGGGTGGGCGCATCAATAGCGAATATTACATGGCACTACTGACGCGTTTGAAGGCCGAAATCGTCGCAAAACGACCTCAAATGAAGAAGAAAAAACCCATTTTTCACCAGGACAATGCACCGTGTCACAAGTCGATGGCAACGATGGTTAAATTGAACGAGTTGGGCTTCGAGCTGCTCCCGCACCCACCGTATTCGCCAGATTTGGCCCCCAGCGACTATTTCCTATTCGCTGAGCTCAAAAAAATGCTCGCCGGGAAAAAATTTCGATCGGATGAGGAGGTCATCGCCGAAACTGATGCGTATTTTGAGGGTCAGCCAAAATCGTTCTACAAAACCGGCATCGAACGTTTGGAAAGGCGTTGGACTGATTGTATTGCCTTAGAAGGAAACTATATTGATGAATAAATTCGAATTTTGATGTAACTCTTGTGTTTTCTTTGCTAGACCGGGGACTTATTGACCGATGTGTTACGTGATGTCAAAAAGTAGTGATTTGACGTATAATTGAAAGAAACAAATAGTTATTGTGATTGTGATTGTGACTGTGATTGTGAAACAGTGTATTAAAGAAAAGCATTAATCTTCTAATAATATTTTAAGTGAAAAATATTTTTAAATTTGAATTTTAGTTACAAAAGTTATAAACTATAATTCCTTTAATGTTAATAATTGTGGAATTAGAAATTTGTCATCAACATTAAATAAGTACTAGGTGCGCAACTAAGTTTCCGGGTTTTTTTGATCAATGAAAAATGGAAAATTTCAAGAGAAATACAAAAAATGGTTTATTCAAAGTATCGTCCCTCGCTAGCTACACATTTTTGCCATCTCTCTGGCAATACATGAATACCGCGACGATAAAACGACGCGTCTTTGGACCGAAACCATTCATCCAACCAATTTTGTACTTCTTCGAAATTGGCCAAGTGTAGCCCAGCCAAGCCATGCGCCATCGACCGGAACAAGTGATAATCGGAAGGGGCCAGGTCTGGTGAATACGGCGGGTGCGGTAGCAGATCCCATTTCAGCGTTTTAATGGTGTCCTGGACGATGGAAGTGCGATGGCGCGGAGCGTTGTCGTGATGCAATATCACTCGTTCGTGTCTCGTGTCCCATTCTGGCCGTTTCTCGAGCTATGCATGGTTTAAATTGATCAGTTGTTGTCGGTAGCGATGCCCATTGACAGTTTCACCCAGTTTCAGCAGCTCATAATACACGATTCCTTTCTGGTCCCACCAAACGCAGAGCATTGTCTTCTTTCCGAAGCGATTTGGCCGTGCCATCGATGTTGATGCTTCGCCAAATGAAAGCCACGATTTTTTGCGTTTGGGATTCTCGAAATATATCCACTTCTCATCGTCAGTAACAATTCGATACAGGAAATTCTTTCTTTCATGCCGAAAAAGCAAAATTTCGGAAGTGGCTCTTCGATTTTCCATCTGTCTCTCAGTCAACTCATGCGGCACCCATTTTCCTTCCTTTTGAATTTTTGCCATGGCATGTAAACGTTTGGAAATACCTTGGCGAGTCATGTTTAATGCAAGTTGATCTTGTGTTTGCGTATCATCTTCATCCAATAACGTTTGCAGATCGGCGTCCTCAATTGTTTTTGGTCTTCCGGAGCGCTCCTTGTCCTTAGTGTCGAAATCGCCACTTCTAAAGCGTTTAAACCAATCTTCACAGGTAGTGTTCGATGGTGCATGTTCGCCGTAGGCCTCCTCAAGCAAACGACGTGCTTCAGCTGCATTTTTTTCAAGTTAAAGCAGAAATTGTTAAAAAAAATATTTTTGCGTTGCGATATGTGTTGGTATTATGACTGGTTATTGTTGACAGATGTCCAAGCTATAAAAGAAACACAACTTTGACATGTATGTCGACTACATGTGTCGTTAGCGCCATCCATGTGTGAAATCCGGAAACTTAGTTGCGCACCTAGTATATAAATAATGCTATTATTTGTGTAGGTGGGGAATTATTACGCTTAGCAAAAAAATAAGCAGCAGACCAAGTCAAGTGATATGAATATTTTGTTAAAATAATCACTCGACTTGGTCTGCTGCTTATTTTTGCATAGTACAATACATACATCTCTATGCGTTCTATTGCGCTCAACAAAAACAAGCAGCAGACCAAGTCGAGTGATTATTTTAACAAGATATTCATATCATTCGACTTGGTCTACTGGTTATTTTTGCTGAGCGGAACATAGAGACACTAGAATTTATTTTTATATTTTCAACTTGAATGTAAGTTAAAAAAGTTATAATTTCTTTAATGTTAATAATTTTAGAGTTATAAATTTGCCGTTGCTATATTTTTTTGACAAGATATTCATATCACTTGGTCTGCTGCTTATTTTTGCTGAGCGCAATAACATAATTCCTCACCTACATAAATAATAACATTATTTACATATTCATTTAATGTTGATGACAAATTTCTAATTCCACAATTATTAACATTAAAGAAATTATAGTTTATAACTTTTTCAACTCACATTCAAATTTAGAAATATTTTTCACTTCAAATATTATTAGAAGATTAATGCTTTTCTTTAATACACTGTTTCACAATCACAGTCACAATCACAATAACTATTTGTTTCTTTCAATTATACGTCAAATCACTATTTTTTGACACCACGTATATGCCGTCCTTCTGCTCTTGTAATAAGTGGCGTCACTGACGTGTCAAGCAGTGATTGTCTCTCTCCTGAAGTTGGGAAGCGTTCCGAAATTAACCAAAAATCGGTGCATAAACCTTTCAGATCACGAGTGTACAAGTGAATATATTGTAGAATGCGGATTTCATTGGTTGACTTTATTGCTTTTCAATGACTCCTCATGGAACCCTAAACATATATTTTTCATAAAATTATGACCATTTAAAGAAAACGATTTATAAGAAAAAATATTAAGTTTTCTTTTACTTATAAATATCTCTGAGCGTGTTAACTATATCGTCATGAAACTTATTTTATATTATTTCTAAGATAATTTTCTATCGATTAAAAAAAAGCATTAAATTTGAACAATTAGATCTCGAGAAATAGGTTTTCAAAGTTGCCCGGGTTATGCTAACCCAGTGTTTACTTCCCGTAACTTTCTTATAATGTGTATCATGAGGGTTAATTTACCCGATTTCGATGTTGCAATATAAACATTTGAAGGTCTAAATAAGGTTTCTTCTATACGTGGTCCAAAATATCCACTGACTTCCTTGAATACCAAATAAGGAAGTGAATGCAATATTCCATCTGCAGAAATTATTGTCATTATGGTATAACTGAGCGTTATTGCTGACTGTGATTGAACCAATGTTTCAACTGTTTTAACATCTTGTATGATAAGTGTTCTGCCTAAATGTATTTCTAAATTGAATTCACTTTCATCTGCACTATATATGTTCTCTATTCCAAAAAAACTTATGTAAGATTTTACAGTGCTTATAAATTCCTGGCATTTAATTTGTAATTATTCTTTGTCTTTCATTGTTGAGCGGTTTATAAATTTTGTAATCTTTCTTGATACAATTCCATATTTTTTTTTTAATTTAATATCCGCGTTGATCCTGCTTTAAATAAAGTAAGATTGACATATTCTTTAGCTTGTAACGCTCATCGTCGCAGATCCAAGTCATGAATAATCCGTCTCTCGTCAGTAGCTTCTTTAAAATGTTTCAAAACATATTCGGAAATATACAACAGTTTTTCTCTTTGAGTACTTTCTTTTTATATTGAAACTTCCCATCGATATATTTGAGAAAGACTTTACTTTTCTAAAACGATTATTAACTGTTGTAACAGAATACCAGGTGTAGAAGTATGAAACCGGAATTCCCCTATAAATGGTGCCAGCGTTCAGTTTAGTGACCGTAAGACCGCTACTGCCGCGCTATTATATTCTCCTAACAGCTGACGAATATTGTCAACAAACATAACCCCAACTTTCATTCTCTAGTATATTTTTGTATAACCTTAAACATGTCACGTTTCGAGCCTACTAACTATGATTTGCGGACAGCATTGATTTTCTGTTATCATTTAAAGAAAACTGCTGCAGAATCACATCGAATGCTTGTCGAAGCTTACGGTGAATATGCTCTTGGTAAATCTCAGTGTTTCGAGTGGTTTAAAAAATTCAAAAGTGGTGATTTTGACGTGAGGAACGAAGAACTATGAACTATGAACTATGAACTATGAACTGCTGAAACCTGGTCAAACCGTCAATACTAATCGCTACCAACAACAAATGATCGATTTAAATCGAACATTGACTAAAAAACGACCAGAATATGCAAAAAGGCAACACAATGTCATTTTGCTCCATGATAATGCCCCATCACATACAGCAAAACGGGTCAAGGAAACGATCGAGTCGTTCAGTTGGGAATTACTACCGCATGCGGCTTATTCTCCAGACTTGGCTCCGTCCGATTATCACCTGTTCGCATCGCTAGGACACGCTCTCGCTAACCAACGCTTCGATTCGTATGAAAATGTGGAAAAATGGCTAGATAACTGGTTCGCTTCAAAAGATGAAAAGTTTTTTTGGCACGGCATTCATAAACTGCCAGAGAGGTGGGAAAAATGTGTTCAAAACAGTGGAAATTATTTTGAATAAAGTATTATTTATCACTTTCGAACAACAGACGTCTTATTTGTATAAAAAAATTCCGGTTTCATACTTCTACACCTGGTAGTAGCCCTTTTTTTCACTTTTCCAATATTCAACAGCTCTTCTTTTGTAGTCACTATTTACAATTTCGTCTTCCGATGTATAAATATTTTCATTATCATCTTCATAATTATCTTCATTATTATTCTTTTCAAATATTTCTATTTCATCATCGGTTACAATGTCTATGTCGGATAAATCCTGTTCCCAATATTTTTGAAATTCTGACGTAGTGTCGGTGTGTACATTAAATGAAAAATTATCTATTGCATTTGTTATAATATCCTTTATCACATCGCGTAATTCTATTTCTTTTTCATTTATAAGCGTTGGTAAAATATTTGTAATTTGGAATAAAATAACTAACATATTAAGAATATTTGCGGGATTTATGTGTAATATTATGCTTTGTTTTTATAAAAATTTAGATTATTAGACAGAATGATCTTTGACAGTCTTTCACACTATAATCAGTTGTTACACTTGCTGCTTATATTTCACACTAAAAATAGAAGTAACGTTGGTGTTACCTATATACTAGTCTTCCAGATGACACAAAGTAATGACTTGTCGTCCGTTCAAAATTGTCCGTTCAAAGTTTAAAGTATGCGCGTCTGCGCCTCTTGCCTGATACCGTTGTCGTCGTAAGTTGGTAGTTATTATTACAACATATTACCGTTTACGACATATTACATATTTTGTAAACAACGCCTATCATCAATATGAAACACGTAATGCCAAAATAATAACTACATGATAACTGGAAGTTATAAAACCATATACTGCGCACACACATTTGTTACGTGAAATAAACAACATATATCGTCAATATTAAACACCAAAATAATAACTGCATGATAATTAGAAGCAATGTGATTATTCTTACATTGCGCACACAGTTGTTATGTAAAAGAATGGTTTATCAATATAATAAGAATGAAATGTATTATATATACATGAAAACCTGTCGAGCTAATAATTAAACAATGAATCTTCTTATGCTTTAGTATATTTATGAATATTTATGTATATTTAGTATATTTATAAATAGGGTAAAGGGATACACATAGAATATAACATGACTTATTTTAACTTGATAATAAACTTGCAATATCATAACGCAATAGATACACTTTCATATAGAAATAAAGGATTAATTCTTAAAAATATTTCTTTCTTCAAAAAAATGAATGACGTAATTAAATAAATATACTTTTACTATAAAATTTTTGTATCAGTAGCGTAGCCAGGGGGGTTGAGGGGGCTGCAGCCCCCTCCCGAAATTAATTTTCTGGGTTACGCTAAGTGTGAGAAAAATTTTTTTGAATAACCTTTTTATTTGTTCGACAAAAATAAAAAGTACAGTCCCCTCCTGAAACTTTTTTCTGGCTACACCACTTTTGTATGAAACATTTTTTGATACTTCATTTAGTTTACGAAATATATTGAGAAAACCGAAAGAGCCTCTGTATCTTTGAAGGGTGGTTTCACTCTTTCAAAGCGTTTTTTATCATCTACTAAAATTTTATAAATTATTGATTTTATTTAACCTATATTTATACAAAGTTGTATTAAAATCAGAATTTTAACACGATAAATAATGTGATTACATAGGAGGTATGTAACAACCGAACTCCACATGTCGATTGTTGGATATGCCGTAGGATTGTTCGTTCGTCGGAGTCCGAGTTTGATAAATAACTGACACAAGACGCGTATGTTAACCGATAAAAATAACAAAATAATTTATTAGTCCTTTATACAGAGTAGGCTATAATGAGTACGTGGATTCTCTGAGAGACAGCGCTAGTTACCGGATCGCGATTTCGGTAGACCGCGACAAGCAAGACGGTAGGCGGAGCGTATAGCGCGATCGCTATCCAAGGATGCGTTCAGATTCCCCACCTGGGTGCACCTTGACACTCAGAAAGCGTTCAAATTCCTTTTAGAGTCTCCCACCAGACATCAGGTGAAACGTTCATATTATCACTCTATTCCACCCGGGAGAGTGGAAAAACTACATGGGTCTTTGAGCCGAGTGGAACGGATGGTGATAACGTCAGACTTCTTCCTATACGATGGCTGCATTCCGAAATGCACTGCCAGTACTGGAAATCTATAGTTTATGTTACATATATTATAGAATTTCAGTACTAGCAGTGAATTTCGGAACGCAGCGGTGAATTTCGAAAGGATCATCGTGTAGATTAATGGGTGCGTTTAGCGAACTCAATAGTTGCACAACAGTTGAGCAATACGTCAAAGTAATTGGTCTAGATTTAGGGATCTGACAGTAAGAACCAATAATTGTTGATTGTTCACTGAGCGCTTTTTCCGCTGAACGCGCCCATTGTGTGGAACAACATTCGGAGGGAGGGGGGAGGGAGGGAGAGATAAAGAGAGATTTAAGATGAGTACGCCACAAATTTTTAGTATTGTCAATACAACATTTCAATATTTAAAACAGGGTAGGACATTTACGCGTAAAATATAAATAATCTACATTACGGCCCGTATTCTCTTTTAACGATAAATTAGCCTCTAAAAGTGGCTTATAAGCTTTCTAATTGGCTATGAGTCACTTTTGAAGGCTCATTTATCGTTAAAAGAGAACTAAGAATACAGGCCTACGTGTATATAAATTATGTTTATATTTCTCTATAATTATGTTATGCAATTTATAATTTATATTGCTTGTATTGTTTATATATGCAAAAGATTCATGTAAAGAGATAGAGTGACTTCAAGTGCGTTCAGATTCCACAAACCATTCGGGAAATTTTCGCTAGTTCCGCCTACTCACCCGATCACCTAGCGATCACCCTCCGGATGGGGAATCTGAACACAGCCAAAGTTACGGATATTTGGCGAGTGGTCGCGTGCCGCGGTTTGGCATTCGCGATTCGCGCGTCAGGCGGTCGGATGGTCGCGGGGACCGAGCGGTACTGGCGGTGGTATGGCCATGTCGCAGCACAGTGTACGCGTTTGGTGTTCGCTGTGATCGGTGGCGCAGAGGCGCATGTGATAGCGCAATCGGTTCGTGTTGTCAGGATCGTGAACGATTAATCGTGTCGTCGGTGTAATCACTCTCGGTCCTGACTGTCAAGACGCGATGAACAAGAGTTGAGAAAATTCGACAGGGCACAGCTAACGTACTGACCTTGGTCCTTGTTCGTGGAGTCGACAGGATGCGAGCAAGAGTCGAGAAAGGAGCGCAACTAACGTACTGGCTTCAGATCTTGCTCGCAAGGATTGGAGATCGGATAGATCAGGATGGCAGAAACGAGTCGGTTGTAGTCCTTGCTCTCCGCAGTTACGCATCGAGTTCGGTAGACGATCCGGGTCGGTCTCGTGTCGTCGGTTTCAGAGTCACAGTTTATATATTCCTCCAATTTGTTTCTATCCGCTTTTTGCGCACGTGATCGGTCGCGTAATAGTAGCGCGCACGCTTGATAGCGTGCTTAGATTCGACGCGTATTTCATATCGCGCGATCGGACGTAGCATCCTTTCTTTATGCGATGTTTAGTTTGGCCTTGCGACGTTTAAGTGGCGCAACCCGCCGGTGCATGGCCCGATTGGTCTTCGGTCGGGCCGGTTTTAGTGACGATGTAGAGTGCATCGTTACAGATATAAGGGTGAATTTTTAAAAATATATTTTTTTTCGAAAAATGAATGGCACAGTTAAATAGAAAAAATTGTTCTATAAAATTTTTGTATAAAACATTTTTTGACATTTCATTTAGTTTACGAAATATATTGAAAAAATCGAAAATTTCTGTATCTTTGAAGGGTGATTTCACCCCTTCAAACCATTTTTCAGCACAAACTCAAATTATCTAAATTCATCTATTCATCTAACCTACATTTGTACAAAGTTTCATTAAAATCTGAATTTGCGGATTCGCGAGGTTCCCTTGTGAGGATTATTGCGCAAAAGTGAAAAATAAGAAAATCATAATATTTAAAAAAATATACTTATAATTCCTAATTTTCTCATTTCTCATACACCACTAAGTGGTGTTTGAAGATTGTCAACACACTCCAAAATTTTCGTGAATCTTTCCCTCGATAATTTCGATCCCAAGCGATATACTACCGGTCACTCATCCATGTCCTAACTCTGTTAAAGTGTTGCTTAATCTGACGATCGAGCGGCAGCCGGTTATTCCCAATAACTCCAACGATATTCTTACGATTTATGCTTATATAATATATCCTTATAGTGTTTACAATATATTATAATATACCTAGCAAACACCAAATAATAGTTATATAACTTTTATTTGGTGTTTGTTGGATAGCTTGCTAATAGATATTGAAACAATACAACATTCGATATGCGATGAATATTGATGTAATGTAGTGAACCAGTGATAATTACTTTTAAATTTATAACAGAATGATATAATGATTAATCCAAACAAAAAAAAATTAAAAAATCCAAATTAAACTTATTAAATATAAACTTATTAATCGAATTTTTGAAAGAAACTTTTAAAAAATACTATTTAAAACAATAGTTTTGTTTCATCAAATAACAGTTTCCTGGAACAAAATAAAAGTTATTTTCATCATTTTAAAAAATGATATTTCATTAAAGAATATAATATTTTAATAAAAAAAAAAAAAAAAACACAAAATTAAACAAGTATGAATATTAAATCTAAAGAAAGTGTTTTCTTCGAAAAAACGATATAAAAAGTATTAGGTGTACAACTTTGCTTCTGCCGTTTTTTTTCCGAAATTCGAGGCTTTATTGTAAAAAACTGGTTATACATTTATGATTCAAAGTATTTTCCATCGCTGGCCACTACTTTCTCTCATCTTTCGGGCAGCGTACGAATCCCACGTCGAAAAAACTGATCATCTTTTGAGGCGATCCACGAATCGATCCAATTTTTTACTTCTTCATAAGATAGAAAGTGCTGGTCAGCCAGGCCGTGTGCCATTGATCGAAATAAGTGATAGTCAGAGGGAGCAACGTCTGGAGAATACGGCGGGTGGGGTAGAACTTCCCATTTCAACGTTTTCAAGTATGTCTTGACCACTTTCGCAACATGGGGTCGAACATTGTCATGCTGCAAAATCACTTTATCGTGTCTCTCGTTGTATTGCGGCCGTT
>NW_022639589.1:519427-519598 GCF_010583005.1 Odontomachus brunneus | reverse complement strand
TTTATCGTGTCTCTCGTTGTATTGCGGCCGTTTGTCTTTCAATGTTCAGCTCAAACGCATCAATTGCGTTCGATACCGATCGCCTGTGATTGTCTCAGTCGGTTTTAACAGCTCATAATATACTACTCCGAGCTGGTCCCACCAAATACAGAGCATGATCTTGGAGCTGTG
>NW_022639589.1:518428-519417 GCF_010583005.1 Odontomachus brunneus | reverse complement strand
TTGCTTCTGAATCATTCCCATGGCTTTGAGGCGTTTTGAAATGGCTTGTTGAGTCACTCCCAATGATCGTGCCAATTCTTCTTGATTTTGACACAAGTCTTGATCAAATAATGCCTCCAATTCTACATCTTCGAAAACCTTCTCTCTTCCACCGCTATGCCGGTGTTCGACGTCAAAATCACCGTTCTTGAAGCGTTGAAACCACTCACGATACGTTCTTTCACTAATAGCAGCCTCACCATAAGTATTTGAGAGCATTCGATGAGCCTCAGCCGCAGATTTCTTCATATTGAAGCATTAAAACCTCCCGCAAATGACGAGAATTTGGCTCGTAAACTGACATTTTCAATCGAGAATAACTTTATGATGCAGACACAAATCGACTAATGTTTCTATGGGATTATGTTGACAGATGCCCAAGTATATTGTATGACGTCTATGATCTATTTATTTCGACCACCACTTACCGCTAAAGCCATCTATAGGAAAACAGCGGAAGCAAAGTTGTACACCTAATATAAAAAAATATGTAATAAGACAAATTCTAATATTAGTGACTGTCACTAACAAGTACTATCCTAAATACTATTCTATAAGCATTATTGATGTGAAACATTACTGAATTTGAGACACAAGTAACAAAAATAACTAGTAAATAAGTAAAAAAATATTATATTTATAATATTTTTTAAATATTGTTGCAATATTGCTAAAGTAATATTGCAAATTAATGTCACTGCTATGTATCTGCAACATTGCACTGCAATAAGCAATCTTGCAACGTTGTAACAATGTTGCTGCAAGCTTCTATACTGTATGGATCCGACATCCGCTTAATACGTACTTACAACTACGTACAAGATAAAACTAATCAGTATCAAATTATCATCGTGCTTACTTCGACAATTGGGGTACATAATCTTATGAAAATAATCGTTCTACTGCTCTTATAGAAATATCATACTAAGAATCATTGATAATTACTTATT
>NW_022639589.1:516754-517063 GCF_010583005.1 Odontomachus brunneus | reverse complement strand
TCGCTTCCCATCTGTAAAGCTGGCTCAAGGATTTAACCTTGCGAAAATTTCTCTGTACAGTAGTAAAAGATCGACGTGCCTTTTTTCCGCTTTTCCAAAATTCCACAGCTTTTCTCTTATAACTGAAATCGACTTTTCCACCTTCATTGTCAACAATGCATTCTTCAGGTTCAAAATTGTCTTCTTCTTCTTCTGCAGCTGTAATGTACTCTACAACTTGTGCTCCATGTGGTTCTGATGGATCGGCAAAATCAAGCACGTAATCATGTTCAATTAATGATACGGAATGTACGTTTAGAAAATTTTGTA
>NW_022639589.1:516460-516744 GCF_010583005.1 Odontomachus brunneus | reverse complement strand
ACATATTGGTAAGATAATCTGTAACGATATAATAATGTTACAATATTTATATCATAATTTATATGAATTTCAAGCATCTTTCATTTATTAAAGCAAGACGGTTCGTATCTATTTTGAATGAATAAATGAATTAATTTAATTAATTCTGATTAATCCTGATACATAAAACATTTGCATTCGCTTTTTGTACATGCTTTGTTGTTTAATTATATATTGGAAGAGTTGTAGTACAAAACTAGTACAAAACGGCAGATACACTAAACATTACGCAATATAATTGGTAT
>NW_022639589.1:515286-516450 GCF_010583005.1 Odontomachus brunneus | reverse complement strand
AATAAGTAATTATCAATGATTCTTAGTATGATATTTCTATAAGGGTGGCGCAGACAACGGAGAAGCGCAGTATTATATTTTATAAAAATTTCTTAAATTGTAAGAAATGCATTAAGCGAGTCCAAACATATATATTCATTTTGCAAATACTGCAAGCATTGCAGTTCAATCATATTTTTAACAGAAGTATTTGCAACACTTTCATCCGAAGATGATCTTTCTTCAAAAATAAAATGCTTTCATTGCGTATTGCTTCGGATATATTTATCAAATCATTTCGAAATTTTGACACACAGGTTAGTAATGATTCAGCTTCATTAACAATCAATTTTTTGACATCATTTCTTCTTCCTTTTAGTATCCACTGTAAGAACGGATGGCTAACAGCTACTAAAATAGCATCGTTTACTCAATAGAAAAATCAAAGTAATTTTTGAATCTTTTACCCATACAGCATAGACGCTTGCAGCAACATTGTTATATCCAGATAGTACAGAGAATTCAAAAAGAATTTAATCGTATGTCACCAATTCTAACTTTATTTTTAGATACAAAAAGAACTATTTTTGAATCATCTGTGCTATCTAGGTACTCGTTCCATTAATATTATACTGAGAAAAAAATTTATTAAATTTCAAAAAATGTTGTTTAGAGAGATAGTATTGTGAAGATATTTGTTTAAATTAAGTAATTATTTTAAAAAGAACCTTTTTTGAACTTTGTGCTATTTGAGTACTCATTCCATTACCATTATACACTGAGAGAAAAATTTACTAAATTTCAAAAAACGTTTGTTTGGATAGTACTGTGAAGATATTTTAAATCAAGTAATTATTTTCTAAAATTAAATGAAATTTTAAATATAAATTTGTTTCTTTAATTTTAGAAAATATTTTACTTAATTTAAACAAATAAATTCACAGTACTATCCAAACAAACGTTTTTTGAATTTTAGTAAATTTTTTTCTCAGTGTAGAAACATTGTACGGAACATTATATTAACGAATGAATTAATAACAATAGTTTATATAATATATCTTTAACTAGTCAGTTTACGTTGATTTTAAATGAAATTTAGCTCTTCTATTTGATCCCTATCTATTTTCACACCTGAAAATTTACTCACAAGGGAGGTTAGCCAACCCAAAAATTCAGAAAATTCTG
>NW_022639589.1:515068-515276 GCF_010583005.1 Odontomachus brunneus | reverse complement strand
GAATAAGCTACTTCCTCGAGCATATTTATATCAATCAAAAGACGCAATTATCAATTAAAAAATTAAGCCGACATCTTAATTCGTTCGATGACGCTTATCTTACCAATATGTACTAATGATTAGGAATAAAATACGTTCGCATTATCGGAACATTCGATAAGGTTATCGTCAATACGTGACTCTGCGTCCTTTAATGTTAAGATAGAGC
>NW_022639589.1:514677-515058 GCF_010583005.1 Odontomachus brunneus | reverse complement strand
TAAATGAAAAATCTCTATTATCGAATTTGAAATCCGTTTTAGCAGTTTGAATTATTAAAATAGTTTCATAAAGCGATATTTAAATTATTATTTATATCAATTTCAGACAGCTTTCAATTATTTAAGCAAGACAGTATGTACTTACAACTACTTGAAAGATAAAACTAATTAAAACTAATCAATGACGTATATGAATCATAACAACAGCAACATACATACATTACTTGAAGTGTTATTTTATTACAATATTTTGTAAACCACACGATAAATAAGATATTGCATCAAGCTCTATCTTAACATTAAAGAATGCAGAATCACGTATTGACGATAACCTTATCGAATGTTCCGATAATGCGAACGTATTTTATTCCTGATCATTAG
>NW_022639589.1:514195-514512 GCF_010583005.1 Odontomachus brunneus | reverse complement strand
TTACAATATTTTGTAAACCACACGATAAATAAGATATTGCATGAAGCTCTATCTTAACATTAAAGGACGCAGAGTCACGTATTGACGATAACCTTATCGAATGTTCCGATAATGCGAACGTATTTTATTCCTGATCATTAGCACATATTGGTAAGATAATCTGTAACGATATAATAATGTTACAATATTTATATCATAATTTATATGAATTTCAAGCATCTTTCATTTATTAAAGCAAGACGGTTCGTATCTATTTTGAATGAATAAATGAATTAATTTAATTAATTCTGATTAATCCTGATACATAAAACATTTGC
>NW_022639589.1:511923-514185 GCF_010583005.1 Odontomachus brunneus | reverse complement strand
GTATGTTGCTGTTGTTATGATTCATATACGTCATTGATTAGTTTTAATTAGTTTTATCTTTCAAGTAGTTGTAAGTACATACTGTCTTGCTTAAATAATTGAAAGCTGTCTGAAATTGATATAAATAATAATTTAAATATCGCTTTATGAAACTATTTTAATAATTCAAACTGCTAAAACGGATTTCAAATTCGATAATAGAGATTTTTCATTTATTTTTTTTATTTAAAAAAAATAGAACACACACACATATATATATATATATATATATATATATTGATTATGATGTATGAAAAGAGGTTGTGGAGAAGTATTTTTGCATAAAATTACACAGTACAAAAACTTAATTTTAGGGGTTGGTGGTAGGGGTAACTTTAAAAAAATGGATTTTTCGATAATTGTCTGTACGTAGTTTTGTAGACATAAAAATGAGATGCAACTTTTGTTTAAACTTTTTTTTTATATCTCTCACCGTTCTGGACTTATTACGCGAAAAAAACAAATCTGCATTTTTTTCAAGGGGTGATATCACCCTTTCAAACCAAAATATGGCACGAAAAAAAAATAGTTTTGTGTTACGAATGAACTACTCTACTTGCACAAATGTTTTCAGAATTTTCTGAATTTTCGGGTTGCCTAACCTCCTTTGTCAGTACTATGTTCGGACGCGAACTCGAGAACTCTAGATTTCTAGTCTATCATCTTGGCTGCTGCGCTATTTAACCCATTAACGCCCAAACGCACAAAATTTTTTCAATGTTTTCGAACGCCTATAACTTAATGAAAATGCAATAATTTTTTTTCAGAAAAGGCTTACCCTAGTATTTTTGGGCGTGCTCTTTCCGATTCTGGACCGTAAAATACTCAAAAATGTCATTTAATATTAGTTTTTTTAAGATTTAAATTAAAAAATCACAACTTTTACATTATTCTTTTCACAATTATCTCAAATTTGTCTTGCAAAACACTGTTTTCTCAGGGTAACAAGTATATAAAGCGTGCACTAAGTACTCTTACTTTAAAAATATACCGGTGGTTTTCTTCAAAATAATCATGGCAGTCTCAAAATGGCAGCCCAATACATAGAAATATCCCTCATTCTTGATTTTCTGTTTGTAATCTCTGCTAATAACTTTTTTTTTTTTATTGAATCGAGTTTTTTAGATCACTGATTGTAAATTTGAAATTGGAATCAAAATTCAAAATGGTGGATCCAATATGGCGGATCAAAAATGAAAAAAAATTTTAATTTATATAAAAATCGGTATTTAGGAGGTTTTTTGGGTCGCCGATTCCAAATTTGAAGTCAAATTTTTAAAATTAAAAATGGTTTATTCAATATAATGATGAAAAAGTTAAAAAATTTCCAATTTGTATCAAAATCGATATTTAGGATTTTTTGCTGCTGCTTTTAAATTTAGATAGATTTTTTGATAAATTTAGTTAGATTTTTAAAATTTTAGATAGATTTTTTGATAAATTTAGTTAGATTTTTAAAATTTAAAATAAATAATCTAGTTTTGGCGAAATGAAAAAATAAATAATAATAAACTTACATAAACTGTGCTATTATTGAACTTTATCAGGCAATATTCGTCTTTTATGTATTTATATTGCCTTTTGCTATCGAATTGCTTTCGATGTCACCCGATTCTCACCGCGAGGAGATAGACAATAACAGTTTATCCAATGTGATAAACAAAAAATTAAAAAATTTCCAATTTGTATTATAATACCGGAACACATGAAAGGGAAGCTTCGGCGTTACAAGTTGGAACTTATATCGCGAGTCGGATTTGTCGGTACTTATTTTACTGTAATAAATGTTTCCAAGAAATTCACAATAAAACATAATTGTAAAGAACTATTTTATTGATTTTCACTGAATTTTATTGATTTTCTTGAGAAATAAAAATAAATAAATTAAAATAATTTTCTTACAGCTCAAATAATGATAAATTTTTTAAGTTCATCAAATTACTAATTTGTTAACAATAATTTGTAAAAAAATATATTTATTTAAAAAACTAAAAGTAAATAAAATAGAAATTAAATAAATAGAAAATACATAAAAAATTAAAAACAAAAATATCCAAAAAAATTAAAAAAATTTAAAAAATACAAAAACATGATTCTCCGTTATTGTCAATCTCCTCGCTGTAAGAATCGGGTGACATCGAAAGCAATTCGATAGCAAAGGTCAATACAAATACAGAAAAGACAAATATTGCCTAATAAAAGCACAGTTCAATAATAGCACAA
>NW_022639589.1:511743-511913 GCF_010583005.1 Odontomachus brunneus | reverse complement strand
GATATTATTGTCATATAAATTTGCAATATGTTTTTGCTTCTTTATGTATTACATATTAATACATTTTTTCACAAATAAAAGATGTAAAAACTTAAGGCATATCAAAAATAATTCAAGTAAAAATTTTCAAGTAAATATTTCAATTTGAGCTGTCAAAATCATCGATTAAT
>NW_022639589.1:511560-511733 GCF_010583005.1 Odontomachus brunneus | reverse complement strand
TATTATTTATTTTTTCATTCCGCCAAAACTAGATCATTTATTTTAAATTTAAAAAATTTTAAAAACTAAATTTATCAAAAAATCTATGTAAATTTAATAGCAGAACGCAAAAATCCTAAATATCAAATTTGATACAAATTGGAAATTTTTTAAATTTTTGATCATCATATTGG
>NW_022639589.1:511369-511550 GCF_010583005.1 Odontomachus brunneus | reverse complement strand
ATTAATAGCTGTTTATTTTGTATTTTAGAACATTTTGGAATGTTCATAACGAAACACAAATTGCAATGGTTTTAGTAAAAATTAATTTAAACAATAATTATAATTATAATTCATATATATTATATAATTATTATAATTATAATTCATTATAATGATAATAATTATAATTCATTATAATTAT
>NW_022639589.1:511014-511359 GCF_010583005.1 Odontomachus brunneus | reverse complement strand
TATATAATTATGCATGAAAAATTTTTCATCGGGTATGGTTTTGCTGTGGGTTTTTTATCAAGTTTGCTGCCAATCTGCGCGCAGTCTGCTTACTGCTTCAATTTGTTTACTGGTAACATGTCCCAGTAAACACATAATATATCTATTATATAATATAGAAGTAACCAGTAATATAACGTATAACGTGTTATACGTTATTAATGTTAAAGTTACATAATTTTCTTTTATAACTGCAATCTAACTCTGTTTTAGAACTATTATAATTCTCTGTTATTTATAGGTTATAATTGGATAACACCAACATAACTAAAATATAACAGATTATATAACAAGTGTTTATTCGCC
>NW_022639589.1:510732-511004 GCF_010583005.1 Odontomachus brunneus | reverse complement strand
AAATTAACACTTTTAACATATTTAATGAATTTTAATAACAACAAAACAGTATAAAATGCCTATAAGACTTGATGATACTATTTATAAAAAATTTTGTAGATAATAATTTATCAGAATTGTTAAAGAATATTTCATTAAATATTCGATGACGACGCGTTTTCTGATAAAATTCTACTACATAATGCAGAATGTGTTACACTTTGAATACAAAATTTTCGAGAAGATGGTCCTATAAGTTGATCAGTCACTCGATATGACACCTTTGGATTACT
>NW_022639589.1:510575-510722 GCF_010583005.1 Odontomachus brunneus | reverse complement strand
CCAACATAACTAAAATATAACAGATTATATAACAAGTGTTTATTCGCCTTACATCTATGTTATATAGCATTCTTATATCTAGGTATCGGATCATTCGCTAGATGGCTTCCGTTTTCTCGCGTCTTTCTTGCACATAAAATATGATAC
>NW_022639589.1:510327-510565 GCF_010583005.1 Odontomachus brunneus | reverse complement strand
CATACTTTAAAAAATTAACACTTTTAACATATTTAATGAATTTTAATAACAACAAAACAGTATAAAATGCCTATAAGACTTGATGATACTATTTATAAAAAATTTTGTAGATAATAATTTATCAGAATTGTTAAAGAATATTTCATTAAATATTCGATGACGACGCGTTTTCTGATAAAATTCTACTACATAATGCAGAATGTGTTACACTTTGAATACAAAATTTTCGAGAAGATGG
>NW_022639589.1:510110-510317 GCF_010583005.1 Odontomachus brunneus | reverse complement strand
GGAGCAGGCGGCCAAAAAAATTTGTGCTGTTTATGGACCCAATACAGTATCGAATGCAACAGCAAAGCGGTGGTTTCAACGATTCCGTTCTAGTAATATGGACGTCGAAGATAAGGCACGCTCTGGTAAGCCAATCGTCGAAAATGTCGATAAAATCATGGAAATCGTCGAGTCGGACCGGCATGTGAGCACTTATTCCATTGCCCA
>NW_022639589.1:492096-510062 GCF_010583005.1 Odontomachus brunneus | reverse complement strand
TATACATAAATAGCCAGTTAATAATCATGAGGAATTGTAAGGTAAAATTGTTGAAATAACACCAAACATAATTATAAATGCAACAAGCAGTCTACTGCGACCCGCACAATTATGTATTGAATGCGATGGTAGACACTTTGAACATTTATTGTAAAAAAAATATTTTAGTTTGTTATTTAATCTATTGAACTGTTTTGTTGTTATTAAAATTCGTTAAATATGTTAATAGTGTTAATTTTTTAGAGTGTGTATATTAAGGTTTATTAAATACGTTTGAATTATAATTATTGTTTAAATTGATTTTTACTAAAATCATTGCAATTTGTATTTCGTTACGAACATTCCAAAATGTTCTAAAATACAAAATAAACAGCTATTAATTCTATTACAATTTATTTGTCTCGCACAGCGTAGCATAGACACCTTCATGGTAATGTTAATCGATGATTTTGACAGCTCAAGTTGAAATATTTACTTGAAAATTTTTACTTGAATTATTTTTGATATGCCTTAAGTTTTTACATCTTTTATTTGTGAAAAAATGTATTAATATGCAATACATAAAGAAGCAAAAACATATTGCAAATTTATATGACAATAATATCATAAAAAGAGCGTCCCATTAATAGGAGCACTTTTTGCATTTGTCATTTTTCCGTATCTGAGCGCGCGAAATCTCAGCCCTGCCATTCGTTAAATGTAATCGCTTCCCGTTTAAAAGCTATTATAGCCTCGACATTTTTGTATTAGAATTTTCTTCTTAAAATATTGTAAGGAATCTACCATTAAGAGCAATTCCGGTGGTTTTAGGACACCCTGTATATATTAATGTATCATACTTTACGTGCAAGAAAGACGCGAGAAAACGGAAGCCATCTAGCGAATGATCCGATACCTAGATATAAGAATGCTATATAACATAGGTGTAAGGCGAATAAACACTTGTTATATAACCTGTTATATTTTAGTTATGTTGGCGTTATCCAATTATAACCTGTAAATAACAGAGAATTATAATAGTTCTAAAACAGAGTTAGATTGCAGTTATAAAAAAAAAATTATGTAACTTTAACATTAATAACGTATAACATCCGTTATATTACTAGTTACTTCTATGTTATATAATAGATATATTATGTGTTTGCGGGGACATGTTTCCAGTAAGCAAATTGAACGCAGACTGCGCGCAGATTGGCAGCAAATTTGATCAAAAACCCACAGCAAAACCATACCCGATGAAAAATTTTTCATGCATAATTATATATAAAATTTGTCCATACATAATTATGTATAATTATATATAATCATATAAAATTATATATAATTATACACAGTTATGTATAATCATATGTATAATTACATATAATTGTATGCATAATTATGTAAAATTATATATGAAATTATAGATATAATTATACATGATTATACATGATTACATATATAAGTAATATGTATTAACATATATGGACAAATTTCATACGTAGTTACGGCACATTTTTTGAGGGTATCCACAAATCGACCCATTTTTTGGTACCCTCATAAGAATAGAAGCTCTTCTCAAAGAGGTCATGAGTCATCGATCGAAATAGATGGTAATCAGAAGGAACAATATCTGGAGAATACGGCAGGTGTAGTAGGACATCCTAGTTAAGCACTTCTAACGTTTCCTTGACTGGTTTCGCAACATATAGCCGAGCGTTATCGTGCTGGAAAATCACTTTGTCGTGTCTTTTCGCGTAATGTGGCCGTTTTTGCTTCAATGCTCGGCTCAATTGCATCAATTGTTGTTGGTAGCGTTCCCCAGTGATGGGTTCGTTGGGTTGGAGCAGCTCATAATACACTACACCCAGCTGATCCCATCAAATACAGAGCATGAGCTTGGCGTCATGAATATTCGGCTTTGCCGTCGATGTTGATGATTCGTCTGGCACTATGATTTTTGCGCTTCGGATTATCGTAACGTATCCATTTTTCATCACCCGTCACGATACGATGCAAAAAACGTTTTTTTCTGTGCCTTTGAAACAACAATTCACAGGTAATTTTGCGCTTTTCGATGTCCCTCGGCTTCAACTCGTACGGCACCCAATTTCCTTGCTTTTGAATCATTCCAATGGCCTTCAAACATCTGGAAATCGTTGATCGATCAACATTTAATGATACTACAAGTTCTTCTTGCGTTTGACTCGGGTCTTGATCGCGTAAAGCTTCCACTTCCTCATCTTCAACTTTTTCGGCTGGCCTGGACGTTCCTTGTCTTCCGAGTCAAAATCACCTTTTTTATAACGTCGAAACCAGTACTCACATGTTGAAATCGATGGAGTATAATCACCATTAGCTTCCGACAGCATTAGTTGATTTTCAGCAGCACTTTTCTTCAAATGGAAGCAAAAAAGCAAAGCTTCCCGCAAATTGCGTTTTGTTGACACAAAATTCGACAAATTCAATGTTCAAAAAAACAATGTTATTGACACTTCGGCAAAATGACACATATTGAAAACTAAAACCACATGATGGCTTTAACATTAAGGTAACAACAATGTGGCCTAATGCGATATAGTGCTAATTACGCCATCTCTTGAAAATCCTTTAAAATTAATACACACTAGATGACTGGCAAGTTAAGACTATAAAGAGAATATGATAGAAAAAGAAAGATATGGTTGATATTGAGAGGTGGTGTGAGTTGCAGGAAAAAAAGGATAGTAAGGGGAGTGTGGGAGTGTATGGGTAACAGGCAGGGAAGAGTGAAGGGATGAAAAAGTGAGGACGAGGTTGGAAAGCAGTAGAGGTTAGGTTAGGATAGAGAAGGAGAGGTAGAGAGATAGAGAGGAGAAAGGTAGAGAGAGACATCTAGGTGAATGAGTAGGAACTGGAAAGCGAAGAAAGTAGTGGTGGGGTGATAGGCAGAGGTAGGCAAGGGCATAGACTAGAGGGTAGTGAGATAGATAAGGATAAGAAGAAAAGAAATAGTAACATTGGAAAAAGAAGATAAGAGGAGAGGTTGGCGAAAAAAGATATAGAAGAAAAGAATGGAGGGTCAATGCAGAAAGGGAGAAAGGGTTTGTTAAAGGAGAGAAGGAGAGGTAGTGTGGGAATGTTGGAGAAGATGCTTAAGAAGAAGAGGGAGAAGGAAGAGGAAGAAAGGGGAAGGATGGAGGAGCAGGAAGATAGGGAAGAGGGGAATTGGTGCGTTTTTAAGAAGGAGAGGAGAACATTGAGGTCGCCACAAAAAGAAGAGGGAGGAAGTGAGGCAGAGGAGCCGAAGAGAAGGAGGGAGTCGAACAAGTGGAGAAGGGAAATGAAGGAGGACATGAGGGAAATGGTGAAAGTGATAAAAAAATATATGAGGGAAGAGACAGGTAGTCAAAGGAAAGAAATGAGGGAGGAGCTGGAAAAAGGTGGAAAGAAGGATGGAGATGAGAGAAAGAGAGGAAAGAAGGAAAAATATAACGGTAAAAGAGATGAAGGGAGAGGAGAGGGAAGTAAAGGGGAGGATAAAAGAAATAATGAGGGGGATAGGGACAGAAAGAGAGAGATAAAGGATGTGAAGAAAACAGGAAGAGGAGAGGGAGGTGGTTGGGTAAGGATTAGAATGGAGAAACAAAGTGAAAAGGGAGATAATGAGAAGAAAAGTGTCGGAAAAGAGAGGGGTGTGGATAAAAAATGATTTAACGTGGAAAGAAAAGAAGATGAAGTGGAATTTGGAGGAGATTGCTAGAAGAGAGAGGGAAAAAGGGATGGGTAGGATATGGAAAAATACAGATAGATAGGAAATAGTGGAATTGGGAGGAGGATGAGGAGAGATTGAGATTGAGAGACGGGGAGATTGAGAGGAGTGAGGTGTTGGAGGAATTAGACTAGAGGAAGAAGGAAGTGGGAAGGAGGAAAAGTGGAAAGTAGCGTTTTGGAATATGGCGGGATTGGGGAACAAGGACAAAGAATTCTGGCAAAGGGTGAAGAAATGGGAGGTAGTAGTGATGATGGAAACATGGTTAGAGAAGAAGGATTGAGAAAGATTGAAGGGCAGATTACCGAAGGAATACAGATGGAAAGTACAGATGGCG
Organism: Odontomachus brunneus; assembly: GCF_010583005.1. Taxonomy (NCBI): domain Eukaryota; kingdom Metazoa; phylum Arthropoda; class Insecta; order Hymenoptera; family Formicidae; genus Odontomachus; species Odontomachus brunneus. Next base: position 505,995 of record NW_022639589.1, on the reverse strand, counting down.
GGAAAGAGGAACAGAAAGGGGAGGGCGAGAGGGGGAATGCTGATGGGAGTGAGGAAGGATTTAGGGAAGATAGAGTTAGAGGAAGAGGAAGAGGAAGTGGAAGAGAGGATAAAAGGGGAAATTATCAGGAAAGGATGTAAATGTGTGATTATAGGAGTATATGTACCAGGTATATAAATATAAAACCGGAATTTTTGTATAGAAAATACAAGTTTATTGTATGAAAATGATAAAAAATATCTTATTGGAAGTATTGCCCATCGCTAGCTATACATTTTTTCCCACCTGTCTGACAATTTGTGGATGCCACGCCAAAAAAACTGTTGCTCTTTTGAGGCAAACCAGTCATCGAGTCATTTTCGTAAGAAGTGAAGCGCTGCTTAGCAAATGCGTGTCCTATCGATGCAAATAAATAGTAATCGGACGGAGCCAAGTCTGGTGAGTAAGCCGCATGCGAAAATATTTCCCAACTAAACGCCTCAATCGTTTCCTTGACCAGTTTTGCTGTGTGTGATGGTGCATTATCATGAAGCAAAATCACTTTGTGTTGCCTTTTTTATATTCTAGTCGTTTTTCACGCAAAGCTTGATTCAAATCGATCATTTGTTGTTGGTAGCGTTCAGTATTAACGGTTTGGTCAGGTTTTAGCAGCTCATAATAGATCATACCCTTCTGATCCCACCAAACACAGAGCATTGTCTTCCGTCCATAGCGACTTGGCTTTGCAGTCGATGTCGATGGTTCGCCTGGAGTTACCCATGATCTTTTACGCTTAGGATTCTCAACATATATCCACTTTTCATCGCCAGTCACAATTCGATGGAGAAATGACTTTTTTTTGTATCCGGCGAGCAGCATTTCGCAAGTGGTTTTTCGGTTTTCCTGCTGTCTTTCATTCAGTTCATGTGGAACTCATTTTCTCATCTTCTGGATCTTTCCCATGGCTTTCAAACGTATGGAGACGGCTTCTCGTGTCACATTTAATTGATCCGCGAGTTGTTGCGTTTGAGTGTCATCCTCATCCAACAATGCTTGCAATTCGCTGTCTTCAAACTTTTTCGGTGGTCTTCCACGTTCTTCGTTTCTCACGTCAAAATCGCCACTTTTGAATTATTTAAACCACTTAAAGCACTGTGATTTACCAAGAGTATGCTCACCGTAAGCTTTGACAAGCATTCGATGCGATTCTACAGCAGTTTTCTTCAAATGGCAACAGAAAATCAATGCTGTCCGCAAATCGTAGTTTCCAGGCGCAAAATTCGACATGTTCAACACTATTAAAAATTATGCTGTTGTATGAAACTTGTATTGTTGTGAGTTGAAAATCTTTGTCAGAGATGTCAACAAAGAAATGGCGCCAATAACACGGTTTGACGGTAACTACATTGACAGCTAGGGCCATCTATGGGCAAATTCCGGTTTCATATTTACAGACCTGGTAAATAGGGATATAGAGAAGAAACTAGATGGGTTAGAAAAATGGATGGAGAATGGGGAGAAGGGACGAGGATGATTATAGGAGGTGACTTCAATTCGAGGGCGGAAGAGAGGGGAAGGTGGAGTGAGGATGTAAGAAGGGAGGAGGAAGGAGGGCAGAAGAGATCGAAGAACAAAAAGGTGAATGGGGAAGGCAGGAAGTTGCTGCAGGCAATACAGAAAAGAGGATTCGTGATAATGAATGGGAATGTGGCGTGTGTATATCAGTTGGACACGGGGCAATTGGACACAGTCCAATCACAAGTCGCTGTTCCAAGGGACCCTACAAATGTCTCTAATCACACGGTGCTGTGATTGGCTGTGTCCAAATGCACCGTGTCCAAGTGCACCGCTTCCAATGTGGCTGGGGATGAAGAGGATGAGTTTACGTATAGGGGAGGAAATGGGGAGTCGGTGATTGATTATATATCGGGAAGTGTTGGGAGAAGTAATAAGGATGGAGGTGGGTGAAGAGATAGACTTGGATCATTATCCAGTAATGTTGGAGCTGAGAGGGGAGGTTAGGTGAGGGGAACGGCGGAGCGTGGAAAGAACGGGGAAATGTAGAGATAAATGGGACGAGGAAGGAAGGGAGAGATTTGAAAAAGAATAAAGGAGGATTCAGGTAGATAGGGAAGGGAGGCAAGAGGAGTTGGTGGAAGTGATGGAGTGGATAAAGAAAATTTTGAAGGTATGTGAGGGGGAGGACGAGAGGGGTAGAGGGAGGAGAGGATGGTGGGATGGTTGGGATGAGGAATGTAGGAAGAAAAAGAAGGAAGCAAGAAAAGAGTTGAGAAAGTGGAGAGGGCAGTAACGAGAGAGATGGGATATAGGGAGAGGAAGAGAGAGTATAAGAGGCTTTGTGAGAGAAAAAAGAAAGAGGAAAGAGACAGAATGGAAGGGGAGGTGATGGAAGCAAGGACAGAGGAAAGTGTTTGGCAGTTGGTGAAGAAAAAGAGAGAACGAGGAAGGCTAGATTAAGTGAGGGAAATGAAATGATGAAATAGAAGGAATATTTTATGAGGGTGATGGGGGGAATAGAGAAGAAGGTGTTGAGAAAAAGAAAAAGAGAAGAAGGAGAGGAGGGAGAAATAATGTGAGGAGATAAAAGAAGTTATGAAGATATTGAAAGATGGGAAAGCTATGGGGTTAAATAAGATATCGAACGAAATATGGAAATATGGAGGAGAAGAGGTAGAGAAATGGGCATGAAGGATATGTAGAAGGGTATGGAGAGGAGAGGGATGGTCAAAAGAGTGGAAGAAGAGGGTGGTGATACCGATAAGGAAGAAAGGGAAGGGAGAGAGGGTAAAGGATTATAGAGGGGTGACATTGACATCATCATTGTTTAAAGTATATATGGCAGTTTTAGCGGAAAAGTTAAGGGAAGAAGTGGAAGGAAGGAGGCTGCTATCAGAGAGTCAGGCGGGATTTAGGAAGGGAATGGGAACGATGAATCAGATATATACGCTAAATTATTTAATAAATAGACAATTGAGGAAGGAAGGAGGAAAAATAGTAGCTTTTTGTGTTGATTTGAAGGATGCTTTTGACTCGGTAAAGAGATGAAGGTTAATAGAGGCGATAAGGAAGAGGGGAGCGAGAGAGAGCTTAGTGGTAAGGGTGGAGGAATTGATGACAGAGAGGAGAAGTAGAGTGAGGGTAGGAGAGAATGAGGGGGGAGATATTGGACGAGTAGGCGATTGAGGCAGGGATGTCCGTTGAGTCCAGTGTTATTTAACATTTTGCTAGCAGATCTAGAAGGAATAATGAAAAAGAGTGACTGGGGAGGAGTGAGAATAGGAGGAGAAAAATATTACACACTGGCGTATGCGGATGATGTGGTGCTGATGGCGGAGGAGGAAGGAGATATGAGGGCGATAATAGAGAGGTTGAAGGAATATTTGGATAGGAAAGAGCTAGAACTGAATGTGAGCAAGTCGAAGATTATGAGATTCAGGAAAGAGAGGGAGGGGAGTAAAGGTATGATTGGAAGTGGAAGGGAAAGAAATTGAAAGAGGTAAAGGAGTTTAGATGTTTAGGATATGTATTGAACATGAATAGAGGACAGGAAGCGCATGTGAGGGATAGGAGGAAGACAGAGGTGGTGATGAGGGAGGTTTGGGATATAGGGAAGAGAGTATGGGGAAGGGATTGGAAAAGAAAGTTATGGCTGTTCGATAGATTAGTGTGGATAGTGATGAGATATGAAGCGGAGATTTGGGGATGGAGGGAGAGGGAGAAGTTGGAGAAAGTTCAAGATTTGTGAAGTGGACAATGGGAGTGGAGAGAAGAACACTGGAGTATATGATAAGGGAAGTAGGAAGAAACAAGATGAGAGGGAAGACAGGGAAGAGGGCTTGAAATTTTGAGAGGAGAATGGAAGAGGGAGGAGGAGGTAATGGTAAGGAGATGTTGGGAAGAAATGAGAGAGAGGTAGAAAAAAAGCAAGATAGTGAAGGGCTGAGAGAAAGAAACGAAATTATTTATAGAAGAGAGAGGATGGAGGTTAGGAGAAGAGGAGGAGAAGGGATATGAGGAATTGGAGGAGAGAGAGAGAGGGAGAGGGAGAGAGAAGGGGAGAGAGAGAGAGAGGGAGAGAGAGGGGGAGAGAGATAGAGAGATGAGAAAAGATTAGGAGGTCAAAGAGCAACAAATGGTATCAGTTTGTGAAAGGAGAAAGGATAGCGGAATACTTGAAAAGGGGTGGGCAAAAGAAAGTTGGAGGAGTGTGATCAGGTTTAAAATGGGGAATGAAATGAGGGAGGGTATGTATTTGGAGGGGGAGGAGAAGAGGAGATGCAGGATATGAAGGTGAAATGGAGAGCTGGAAACATGTGTGAGAGAGATGTAGGGGGGTGATGGGGAGGGAAGTAGTTGGGGAGGCGGTGGAGGAGATATTGAGGAAGGGAGGGGATGGGGATAAGTGGATAAAAAGGTTGCAGGTGTGAAAAGGGATTGAGTAAATTGGAGGGAAAAAGAGAGAAAGAAGAGAAGAAAACGGAGATCCACGCGTTAGGTTAAGTTAGGTTAAGTTAGATATAAGGCGGAACTCCAGTGCGGAAGGGCGGTCTACCGCACCGTTCCGCAGGGGTCCATGTTAGATTCCTTGCTATCGAACGTCGCGTACGACCAAGTTCTCCGTCTTGCCCTGCCCCCCGGCTGCACCATCGTCTGCTATGCGAACGACAAGTTAGTGTTGGCCAGGAGCAAGGGCTGGAGGGACGCTCTGATCTTTGGGCGTCTGGCGGTGGACCAGGTTTTGTGTTCCATGAAAAGGATGGGCCTCAAGGTAACTCCCGAAAAGACTGAGATCATGTTTATGCATGACGGGTCAAAGCGGGAGCCGTCAAGGACATGGGTCCGGATCGACAGCGCCTCCGTGAGGGCGGGTCCCACGATCAAATATCTGAGACTCGTCTTGGATGGCATATAGGGGTTCCAGAAGTACTTTGAATTTCTGGCCCTCAAGTTGGGCAGGATGGCGGGTGCCTTAGGCAACCTCCTGCCCAACTTTAGCGACTCAGAAAGGAAGGCAAGGCGGGTGTATGCCGGTGTCGTCCACTCCGTGGCCTTTTACGAGGCCCGGTCTGGTCGGGCGAGATGGCGACCAACCAGCGCATCGTTGCGCTGGTCCGCCGCATGCAGCGATGGGTCGCCGCCCTCCTGGCCAGAATTTATAGGACGACGTTGCATATGGCCATTACGGCCCTGGTCGGTCTCACCACGTTGGAGATCCTTGCGTGCATGCACGCCGAGAATTATCGGCGTATCAAGGAAGAGACCGTGAGCATCTAGCCAGGACCATAGGACCTTAATTTAGGACCATAGGACATTTAACCAAAAAACAGGCCCGTCAACGCCTCCTCCTCAGGTGAAACATCCACCCGAAAGGGGCGACGGGCCAGTCGGGATGTCGAGTCGCCGAGGCCATCCGGCCCTGTTTACAAGAATGGGTAGATAGGGCCCACGGGAAGTTACCCTTCCGGACAACACAGGTACTCACCGGACATGGTTGCTTCGGTGAGTACTTGCACAGGATCAGTAGAGAACACACTTACCGCTCCCACCACTGTGATGCCGAGGTGGACTCGGCGCAACACACCTTTAAGCGTTGTCCCTCTTGGATGGAGGAGCGCCTAGTCCTAGTCGGGGTGGCGAACGCGGACGTCTCTCCCCCGGCGCTTATCAGGGCCATGTTTGGGGGAGCTGAGGTATGGTCTGCAGTCACTTCCTTCTGCGATGCGGTTGTGTCGCAGAAGGAGGAAACAGAGAGAATGAAGCGGGGCGAGATGGCCCAGCGTGATGGGGAGAGGCATACAAGGAGGAGACGGGCACCTCTCCCGGCCGCACATCTGCGCGGCCTGGAGGGATAGCGCACTCGTAGGCGGGGAGGAGATGGCACACCAGAAGTCCCCTCCCCCGATGTATCTGCGGGTGGGCCGGGCCCCGAACTAGGTCCAGCCGGCAACAATCGTCGGCGGACCCGGGGGCGCAACATAAGGAGGCGCCTCGGGGAGGGAGGGGGGAGCGCGCCGCGCTTAGTCGGCGTGCAACACCCCGGTAACGAGGAGCGCGACAAGGCATCTCAGGGAGGGAAAAGAGGCGGCTCTCCCGCATGCGCGGGGGCCGCTCCCCTCTCCGAGTTTGGCACGTCCTCCTGACCGTAAGGGGGAAGGGGCTACCACCCACTTCCCACAATACCTCGGTCAGGACCATTGGAGTGAGCTGGGTCCATATGGGAGCGGCCTCCAAGACTCCGGAAGGATAGACGCGGCAAGACGAGGGGGCCCCACGTCTTGCCGAAGGGAATAAGGATTGAGACGGCCGGGGGGATTATTTGTCTCCTCCGTCTCAGGAATGAGGGCGGGTCTGCCTAAACAACCCGCCCGGCGGCGGAGGGCGTCCCGGAAGTTATGCGCAAGCAGTTTACAGGGCACCCTTACGATGGCCGCAAGGGACCTCCGCAGAGATTTTAGTGGGTAAGCTCCCTCCCCCATGTTTCTGGCGAGGGGGAGAGCTCCACACTACCCCTGGGGAAGTCACGTACTCCCTAGGGATGTGCGTAATGCATTTCCTCCTACCTTACAAAAAAAAGGTTAAGTTAGATATGTAAGTTAGATATAAGTTAGTTAGATATAAGATTTAGATGTAAGTTTAGATGTAAGAGGTTGTGTGTGTGTGTGTGTGTAGCGAGGAGAAGAATTGTAACCATAGAATTTGTAACCATAGACCATACTGGGGATCAATAAAGGATATACATACATACATACACAATTACTGGGAAATAATAATTTATATTCCAACTATATAACATTTTAGTAACACGTTATATTTCTGTTATATAACGGCAACTTCGTATGAGAGAGAAATTATAACTAACGTATATGTTACATGTAACAAACATATTATATTGCATGTTACAATCCGTTATCTTACCACGATGTAATTGTTAACTATTTTTTGAAGTTTTTTTGTATTTTTTAATGTTCAGAATTCGAACGAATAAGATCTCGTAGAACGTTCTAGATCGCAAAATCTCGAGATCGGTGCGTGAGCTTAACTCCACAATTTGCTTAAAAACTTAAAAAGTCGCTTCTAGAAAGTTCTAATAAGTCAAATTCACGTGAGCAAGTCATGCGTCTGTTCGCTAGTAAAAGCGAGGACCGAGCGGTAATACTACGTCACACAAGAAAAAACTAAAAAAAAGGCTCAGGTGACAGCAAGCTGGCGAATCACTGGTTCCCACGAACCGAGATAAAAGATCCGACGTCAAAGCATTTTCTAGCTACAAAGCTAGGCTTACTAATATCGGAGACCAGTGCGAGCTGAGACTACAAATCGAAAAGTTACAAGCATCCACGTTCTTCTGCAAGTCGCGCAAAAGAAGTTTCTCCGCTGCAAGTCGCACAGCATGCTCGTTTTTGTTCGCTGGAAGTCACGCAGCCAAGTCTTCGCGTCGGTTGCAAGTCGCGCAACTGAGCGTTACCCCGGGTAGAAATTTAAAAGAGGGTTTGTAAAGGCCCTAGATCGTTTTTCTCCATTTCTGTCTAGGCACCATTCAGGCAAGCCTAAATAGGCCCTGTACAGAGATGTAATGCTTTTGTAAGTCAGGGCCCGATTTGTAAATCTGACGAGGCCCTATTCTGACACGCCTATGTACGCCCTATCTGGACACGCCTAAGTAGAAAAAAATATTCTTTTATGTATAAATATGTATTACTTTTTTTCTAATAAAAACTATTCGTAAAGATCACAGCGTTTACTGATTTTATTTGAAAACTTTAGATTACTTGATTCCAATGCTACATCACATTTAAAAATTCTCACTGACACTGGTAGGACTCGAACCTGGATCATGCCTGAGGCACCTCTGGAATCTGTTGTCTTAGATACTACATCACTTCTTCAATCGATAAAAGCGTCTTACATTTTGTCCATATATGTTGTGATTAACACAATAATATAATTTTTTGATAATATAACTTAATAAAATGATAAAATTTTAATAAAGATTATATTTTTCGTACTTTTATTGTTAATTTAACCCTTAGCTAATGAGGTGAAGTCTAAAAATCCCGCACTTCCATTTCGTTATTTTTAAATTTTTATAGTAAAATATTTCTTATTGCTGATTGTAATTAAATAAATAAAGTCATGAAAGACTATAAACTTTGAGTAATTATAAAGAAGTACAATTAAAATAAGGATAAATCCACCTTACCATATAAGATTTCACTAAATTAATTAAATTTATATAAAAATATTTAAATCAACGCTTATTATAAGCGACTTTTGAAATATTTTAGTGAAAAAAATTTTGATAAAACGTTTTACAAATATTTATAAATTATTTTAATGTTATACTTCAATATAATTTCCAAGTTATCTTTCGGAAAGTTTACTGTGTGTAACCCTATATGGACACGCCTTATTTGGAAGACTATATTTTTGAGAATCAAAATCATAGATATTTTGGTTTTAATTCAAACTTATGTAAATTTTACTTCAGTCTAAGACTGTAAACTAAAATTCTGTAAGACTTTAAACTATTTCAAGAATTGAATAAACAAGACCCTGACTAAATTATATAAATACATATCTTGTTGTGTTGATGTCTACGAACATCCACATCTGTACCTATTTTGGGCCTATTTACGAATTTTCCTTTAGAAATCCTTTTGCTTGGTCATATGTAGGCTTAACGACGGCAGGACTTATTAAGGGCATCTCCAACAGTGTCTATTCAGGGTCTGTTTAGGAAATTCTACTTAGAATTTGCCTTTGTAGGCCCTTTGTAGGCGCAACAGTGGTAGACCTAGTTAGGAGCATCCCCAATAGTACCTATTCAGGATCTGTTAAGGAAATTCTACTCAGAATTTGCCCTTTACGGACTTGGGGCATGCCCCGATAAAATCCTATCCGAGACTATTCACTCTCGCTCGCTCCAACGGCCGAGCGCTTTTCCACTCTCTCGCGCGCAAGCTGTTCGCAGCGTTCGGCACTCGCTTGCGGTTTAATTCCGCAAGTTCCATATTGCGTCACACTTTTTGTCAGTGTTCAAAATTTAGCTTAAAGGTCTGCAGGAGTCAAAGTAGAGACATCTCACGGAGAACCGCAAACTAAGCAAACATAGAAAAGAAATTGTGGCTAAAATATAGACAGAATCGCCACATGATTGCAATATTTGTAATCAGAAGAAACGTCCGCAGGTCGGTACAGAGCGAGTTTTCGGTTAAAAGATTGAAATAAAAATCAAATAAATTATTTGAATGAACCTTCGACGCGGATGCAGTATTTAGTCCACACTTTAATGTGTTACGAAATTATATGGAGCTAACTGCAAAATCGGGCTCTGTACCGACCTCGATTATAATTCAAGGAACAAAATCAAAAGGCGCCAAAATCCGGACAAATTATACATTTTTTCTAAACATATTTTTTATTGCAAAAACGAAAAGATTTACAAAATTTTTTTAACCACATTGTTTGCAAGGCCATAAAGGACACATTTACTCAATATATCCCCCGCTTGCTTGAATGACCGCCTCCATTCTCGGTCTGAGTGTGCGCAGGCGCGCTTTAATGTGTCACGATCCATATCGGTGAATGCTGCTTCAATAGCGGCTCTCAATGATGCGACGTTTGGATGTCTGGACTTGTTCGTGACCCTTTCAACTACGCTCCATACATAGAAGTCCAAAGGATTCAAATCTGGGCTGTTGGGAGGCCAGAATTCCTTCGACCAAAACATGTCGACGTTGTCCGACAACCAACTCGCTTTGTCCTGGCGGCTTCGGAAAGCACCTGTCTCACTTTAATTGTGTAAGACTTGTAGCGGACGTCCTCCTCGACGATTCGACGCATAGTTTTCTCACTCATACCAACAACCGACGACAATTTTCGGATCGACTGTCCTGGATCCTCAAAAATCAGCTCCTGAGCCCGTTGAATGATGTCGGGCGTCCTGACAACGCGCTCCTTCGAGTAGATTTTCTTCGCCATTGTTGTAAAACCTTCGTTGGACTTCTTCAACTCATTGTACTTTGCGATGATATCATACACAGTCGATTTCGGGTACCCGAAGAACCGAATGATTTCTGTCGCCGAGTGCCCAACGCGAACACTTTCGATAATCGCGGCTCTTCAGTTATACTCCGCACTTGGTTTCAACATTGCGACTGTTTCGAGGTTATGATGGTTTAGTACATGCGTCAAGCTATTTGAACGCTAATCGCGACATCTACCAGTGGTATAGAACGGCGAGAATTTCAAAATTGAATTTTGTCCGGATTTTGGCGCCGCACCCTGTACGTGATTATATTTAAATAAAAATTTATGCACTCCTATTTGCAAAATATGGTTCTGTAGCGATCTCGATAATAATGTAAGAAACAAAATAAAAATGGGTTTCATAGCAAATATTGCATCTTCCGAGGAAAATACCTAACCTATGCTTGCATGAGCGGCGTGCTACCAGAGCATATGCGCCTATTATATTTCAAGAAAAATTTATACGCATTCCTTTGAAAAATCTGGCTGTGTTAATTTCGTTGTGCCTCGTTGTGCGAGGCTGTGCGACTCTTTAATAATATAAGGAACAAATAAAAAATTTCGTAGCAAACATTATGTCTCTCAAGCAGAGCATCTAACCTACTATATATTTATGCGAATAATGCGCTACAAGTTGCATACGCGCTTGTTATATTTGAATAAAGATTTATGCACAGTTATTTGGAAGATCTAGCTGTGCAGTGACTTCAATAATAATGTAAGGCAGAGCTCGGAATTAGTTGCCCATTTCGGCCGATTTTCGCGAGCTACGCCTTCTATCTTCCCCTTGCCGCGAGCGGGGCACAAAAATGACGGTCGCAACTTCAAGCTTGGAGGCTCTTTCGTGGCCCGCTCGCGGCAAGGGGAAGATAGAAGGCGTAGCTTCTGAGAATCGGTTGAGATGGATAATTAACTCCGAGCTTTAATGTAAGGAACAAAAAAAAATAATTTTTGTAGGTTTGTTTGAGTTGTTTATACTATTCACACTTTTACACTTAATGCCCGTTGCACACTAGTCCCAAATAACACAAAATCCCAAATAACATTAATTTTCCAAAATACGCTCTGAAGATGCTTTTAGGGCGGAGAGACGTTATCAGAATATTTTCAGGATATCCTTTGAAGGTGTCAGCTGTCTGAAAATAGCTAATATCCAATAAGTTTATTCGCATTAATTAAATTAATTAATTCAATATATTTATTTACTCATTAATTTTTACACTTTCACACTTAGTGCACATTGGTCTGATTTACATCGTGCACTTAATAAGCGTACTAAATAGTAACTTTCTATTAAATAATCTTAATATCGACGATTTAAACAACCGTATATTAAGCTGGTATAATACTTATCAAGAAGACGTATTGTATCGATTGAATGCGTCGTCGTTGATATACATCAATATTAAGATTATTTAATAGAAAGTTACTATTTAGTACGTATATCAAGTGCACGATGTAAATCAAGCCATTAATTTTTTAGAGGTTCTGAAAATAACGTTATGCTTTCCGTTCGTATTACGAGTGTAAATGCAATTCTAATACACTTTTTACGCTTGGCTCCGAGCAAGAGTAAAAAGTGTATCAAAATTGCATTTACACTCGTAACACGAACGGAAATCATTACGTCATTTTTAGAACCTCTAAAGAATTAATATGCACTAAGTATAAAAGTATATAAAGTTCAATTAATGCGAATAAATTTATTGGATATTAGGTATTTTCAGACAGCTCATACCTTCAAAGGACGTCTTAAAAATATTCTGATGATGTCCTTCCTAAAAGCGTCTTCAGAACGTATCTTGGAAAATTTGTGTTGTTTGGGGTGCACTAGTGTGCAACGGGCATTAGGTGTAAAAGTATGAATAGTACAAACAACTTAAACAAATATTGCATCTCGCAAGCAGAATATCTAACCTCATATATGCATGCACGAATGATACACTACAACAGAGTACACGCGATTATTATATTTGAATAAAAATTTATATACATCTATCTATAAAGTTTGGCTGTGTAGCGACTTTGATAATAATGTAAGGAACAAGTAAAAAATGGTTTTCATGGCAAATATTTCATCTCAGCAGAATATCTAACCTATTATATGCTTACTCGCGTGTTGCGCTACAAGTGCTTACATAAATATTATTAGGATCTTGAATAAGTTCTCACTGTTTTCCAACAGATGGCATTATCAGAACTGCGTACGTGTAGCAAGATGGTAACGCATCTATAAGTACAATAAGCAAGCTTGAAATTCAGTGTATGTCATTTCGCCGAAATCTAAACAACTTTTTTTTTATAGTGTTAAACAAGTCGAGTTTCGTGCCAAAAAAAAGAATATTTGCAGGGAATTTTACTGCACTACTTTATTAAAAAAAAATCTGCAGCTGAAGCACACAGAATTCTTGTTGAGACTTACGGCGACTATGCTCTGTCGGAAACAACATGCAGTGATTGGTTTAGACGCTTCAAAAATAATGATTTTGATGTTGAAGATAAAGAACGCTCTGGCGCACCGAAAAAGTTTGAAGACGAAGAATTGGAGGTATTACTTCATGAAGACTCATGTCAAACGCTAGCTGAACTTGCAGAATCATTAGGAGTTGATCACATAACAGTTTCGAAATGGTTGAAAATATTAGGAATTATTCAAAAGCAAGGACATTGGGTGCCGTACAAGTTGAAGCCGAGAGACGTCGAACGGCGTCTTTTCACGTGTGAACAGCTGCTTCAACGGCAGAAAAGGAAAAGTTTTTTGCATCGTATCGTGACTGGCGATGAAAAGTGGATACACTACGATAACCATAAGCGTAGAATATCGTGGGATAAGCCCAGCCATGCATCAACATCGTCGGCAAAGCCGAATATCCATGGTTCAAAGCTTCTGTTCTGCATTTGATGGGATCAGCTGGATGTAGTTTATTATGAGCTGATCAAATCGAATGAAACCATCACGGGAGATCGCTATCGACTACAACTGATGTGTTTGAGCCGAGCATTGAAGGAAAAACGGCCGCTATACGAGCAGAGATACGACAAAGTGATTTTGCAACATGACAACGCTCGGCCACATGTTGCACAACCGGTGAAAACTTACTTCGAAACGCTTAAATGGGAAGTCCTACCCCACCCGCCGTATTCATTAGAAATTACCCCTTCTGATTATCATTTGTTCCGATCGATGGCACATGACTTGGGTGAGCAGCACTTTCATTCTTATGAAGATGCCAAAAAATGGCTCGAGTCTTGAATAGCCTCAAAAGATGTGTCTTTTTTCCGACGTGGAATTCAAATGCTGCCAGAAAGATGGGAAAAAGTAGTGGCTAGCGATGGACAATATTTTTAGTGACATGTTTTTTACGACTTTTTTTAAATAAAGCATTAATTTTCACGAGAAATCAGCGAGAACTTATTCAAGGTCCTAATATATTTGAATAAAAATTTGTAAATATCTATTTGCAAAATCTGGCTGCGTAGCAACGTCGATAATAATGTAGGAAACATATAAAAAATGATTTGTTTGCCACAAAGATCATTTTCTTACATTATTACCTAGCATTAAGCAAGCTATGAGCAAGAAATCATTAATACAACGTTGCTACAATGATATTGAAAAATCTGGAATATTGTTAAATATATAGTGTTTAATATTATATCAAACATCATTATGAACATACTTTGACCGCGATTTGGAAGTTTCAATAATATTTAAATAATATTGCCATAACGTTTTAATCGGCAGAAATATTTTTAAGATGTTGCATTGACCTTAAATAAATGTTAAAGTAACATTTGAAAAATATATTTTTTGTAATGTTTTTAAAACGTTTAAACAACATTCAGAAACCTGGGAACCCAGTAAGCAAA
>NW_022639589.1:482179-492086 GCF_010583005.1 Odontomachus brunneus | reverse complement strand
GTACAATAAGCAAGCTTGAAATTCAGTGTATGTCATTTCGCCGAAATCTAAACAACTTTTTTTTTATAGTGTTAAACAAGTCGAGTTTCGTGCCAAAAAAAAGAATATTTGCAGGGAATTTTACTGCACTACTTTATTAAAAAAAAATCTGCAGCTGAAGCACACAGAATTCTTGTTGAGACTTACGGCGACTATGCTCTGTCGGAAACAACATGCAGTGATTGGTTTAGACGCTTCAAAAATAATGATTTTGATGTTGAAGATAAAGAACGCTCTGGCGCACCGAAAAAGTTTGAAGACGAAGAATTGGAGGTATTACTTCATGAAGACTCATGTCAAACGCTAGCTGAACTTGCAGAATCATTAGGAGTTGATCACATAACAGTTTCGAAATGGTTGAAAATATTAGGAATTATTCAAAAGCAAGGACATTGGGTGCCGTACAAGTTGAAGCCGAGAGACGTCGAACGGCGTCTTTTCACGTGTGAACAGCTGCTTCAACGGCAGAAAAGGAAAAGTTTTTTGCATCGTATCGTGACTGGCGATGAAAAGTGGATACACTACGATAACCATAAGCGTAGAATATCGTGGGATAAGCCCAGCCATGCATCAACATCGTCGGCAAAGCCGAATATCCATGGTTCAAAGCTTCTGTTCTGCATTTGATGGGATCAGCTGGATGTAGTTTATTATGAGCTGATCAAATCGAATGAAACCATCACGGGAGATCGCTATCGACTACAACTGATGTGTTTGAGCCGAGCATTGAAGGAAAAACGGCCGCTATACGAGCAGAGATACGACAAAGTGATTTTGCAACATGACAACGCTCGGCCACATGTTGCACAACCGGTGAAAACTTACTTCGAAACGCTTAAATGGGAAGTCCTACCCCACCCGCCGTATTCATTAGAAATTACCCCTTCTGATTATCATTTGTTCCGATCGATGGCACATGACTTGGGTGAGCAGCACTTTCATTCTTATGAAGATGCCAAAAAATGGCTCGAGTCTTGAATAGCCTCAAAAGATGTGTCTTTTTTCCGACGTGGAATTCAAATGCTGCCAGAAAGATGGGAAAAAGTAGTGGCTAGCGATGGACAATATTTTTAGTGACATGTTTTTTACGACTTTTTTTAAATAAAGCATTAATTTTCACGAGAAATCAGCGAGAACTTATTCAAGGTCCTAATATATTTGAATAAAAATTTGTAAATATCTATTTGCAAAATCTGGCTGCGTAGCAACGTCGATAATAATGTAGGAAACATATAAAAAATGATTTGTTTGCCACAAAGATCATTTTCTTACATTATTACCTAGCATTAAGCAAGCTATGAGCAAGAAATCATTAATACAACGTTGCTACAATGATATTGAAAAATCTGGAATATTGTTAAATATATAGTGTTTAATATTATATCAAACATCATTATGAACATACTTTGACCGCGATTTGGAAGTTTCAATAATATTTAAATAATATTGCCATAACGTTTTAATCGGCAGAAATATTTTTAAGATGTTGCATTGACCTTAAATAAATGTTAAAGTAACATTTGAAAAATATATTTTTTGTAATGTTTTTAAAACGTTTAAACAACATTCAGAAACCTGGGAACCCAGTAAGCAAAGAACATTAAATTAACATTTAGAAACGTTGACTTCATATGCATTGTTTGGACATTTTTTAATAATATTGCATTTATATTTTTCACATGTTATTTTGTGATATGATTTTTCTAAATGTTGTTTAAACGTTTTAAAAACATTACAAAAAATACATTTTTCAAATGTTACTTTAACATTTATTTGAGATGCAACATGTTAAAAATATTTCTGCCGATTAAAATATTATGGCAATCCTATTTCAACGTTATTGAAACTTCCAAATCGCGATCAAAGTATGTTCATAATGATGTTCGATACAATATTAAACTCTACATATTTGATAATATTACAGGTTTCTTAAATATCATTGTAGTAACGTTGTATTAATGATTTCTTGCTTACTGGGTTATTACTTAAATTTAATAAATATCTATAAATAAAACATGTTTCCAAATAAGGTATGTATTTGTTTTTTCCGTTATTTGTAAAACTGAAACCCTGAAGTCATGAAATGAAACAAATTTAACTTTTAATTTCTTAATTACTTTTTTTATTAACTTAACTTTTAATTCAATTAATTTTATTATAAGTTAATTTTAATTAACTAAATTAAATTTTCAAAGCCATTAACTCTAACTTAAATTAGTTAAAAAAAAATTAACTTACCCAACCCTGCTGATTATATATAAAAGATCTGATTAGATCTTGACAAAATCCATATCTGGCTTTTATCTGAACTTTTTCCCGGGATAACATCAAAAATTATAAAAAAAGCTACAAATTAACTTATTTTCACTTATTAACGATAAATCTAAACTTATTATACACAAAATTTCTGAATTATTAGAATGAGATTTTTTACGATTCGTACGTTTCTTGAACTTTCGATGTACTTTATCTGTAGGTTGACAAACCACGACTATGGAAAATTGCCATTCAATCTTCAGAGACTGCTGGTGAGCAATTAGTAGTGAAGATACAAAACTTTTTTTACTCCCTATTCCAGTCTCCCCCACTTTTACGGTTTATGAATGCCTAGCGCTATTATATACAGGGTGTCCCATTTTAAATTACACCTGAATATCTCGTCAGGGGAGCCACCAATCCGAAAATAACCCTTACAAAAGTTGTTGGGTTCGGAGGGGGACATCGGAAGGTAATTTTCAATTTCATCTTGACCTTAACCTTCAAGGTTATTTGAAGGTCAAATCGAATTTTTAAATAGAAACCTCTATTTTTGACCCCGGATTCGGAAAGAGTGCAAAATTTTACATTTAGCTGGGTACTTGAGGCTCTTCTTTGGAATGACCTTCAGAGGTTATTTCAAAGACAAAATATTTGAAATTACGCTCCTGAATACATATCTTATCGGGGAGCAACCAACCCAACTCTTACAAAAGTTGTTGGGTTCGGAGGGAGACATCGGATGGTGATCTTCAATTTCACCTTGACCTTGATCTTCAAGGTTATTTAAAAGTCAAATCGAATTTTTTAAATAGAAACTTTAAAGTCATGTTAAGAGTCGAAATGACCTTTAAAGATCATTTCAAGGTCGAACCGCTTAATAATGTTTAGGAAAAAAAATTCAAGATATAAGAACTTGTGTATCAAACTCACAGTGATGAACCCATTTTTACAAAATTTAAATGTCTATGTAAATTCAAATCTTCGTTGAAACACAATCAACGTGGGCCCTGGACATCGATGTATGTATTATGTCGATGACTGAACGCAGGCTCTGGTGTGAACAATTTTATTTTATATGAATGAGACTACTAATTCAAATATCTTAAAAAACAAACCAGGACCAATTTTGGTTTTCAGGTCATGCTAGACTTGTAAGCGGTGCGATCTTGAAATGATTTTTAAAGGTCATTTCGACTCTTAACATAACTTTAAAGTTTCTATTTAAAAAATTCGATTTGACCTTCAAATGACCTTGAAGATCAAGGTGAAATTGAAGGTCACCATCCGATGTTCCCCTCCAAACCCAACAATTTTTGTAAAGGTTGGGTTGGTTGCTCCCCGATAAGATATGTATTCAGGTGCGTAATTTCAAATATTTTGTCCTTGAAATAACCTCTGAAGGTCATTCCAAAGAAGAGCCTCAAGTATCCGTCTAAACGTAAAATGTTGCGCTCTTTCCGAATCCGGGGTCACAAATAGGGGTTTCTATTTAAAAATACGATTTGACTTTCAAATGACCTGAAGGTCAAGGTCAAGATGAAATTGAAAATCACCATCCGATGTCCCCCTCCGAACCCAACAACTTTTGTAAGGGTTATTTTCGGATTGGTGGCTCCCCTGACGAGATATTCAGGTGCGTAATTTAAAATGGGAGATCCTATATAACTCGGATGTATGTAACGTAGTGTTCCAGTTGAGGATTAAAGAACGTAAAAGACACCAGCAAAAAAAGATTTGTACATGATACCATAAAGGAATTATCAGTTGCTCTAACTCATAGTATCGATTGCAGATACATTTTTTATTGGAAGGGTGTGAGATTTTAGATCGAGAACCAAATTATAAAAAAAGAAATCTTAATCTCTGAAATTCTACATATTAATCAACAAACATCATTAAACTGACATTGTTAAAAATAATTTAGAATGACACTGATTTCTTAGACGACAGTTATTAATCTATTTTGAATAAGTTATAATCAATGACTATTTGACTTCACTGTAATCATATTGAAAAACTCACATACTCAATATATTGGAGATTTTTTATATGTATTTAAATGCAACTAATCATCTCAATATATTGGATATTCTTAAAGACTTTTACATGTAATTACTGAAGAAGGTTTAAACGTTGGAGAATCGAAACGTTTTTATCCTCATATTATTTTGAATTTGTATAAATTACATAGGCCTGCATGGTTTTGTTCATTACGATCTGGTAATCTTTTCTTACGTAATTTTCTGCGCTGAATCCGAATCTGATTGCAGAATTGCTTTATCACGTCAGAATTTCGAAATGCCCTAACCTAAAACTGCCAAAAAAGCGGTTTTTAACCATATTTTAAATTAAATTAAAAATTGAGAAAATTTTTTTGTCAAATCTGTCAACAGTATCATTGACTATTACATGGCCTCTTCAAAATCCATTTTGAACTATCTCAAAGCGATTTTTTTTCCAAAAATATACTAATTCAAAGTTCGATAAATTGTACTTCATAGGAGGTTAGTCTCTATGCCGTTGTATCAGAACAAACGGTATTTCTGGACCCAAAATCCTTAAACTCCAAACCCTTAAATCCTCAAACATCAAGTTCCCAAATTCCCGACCCTTATATCTCAAATTCCTAAACTCCATACCCATAAACATGTAAATCACAAGCTGTAAAAGTTTGTAAAAGCAAATTGTAAAAGCAACTTAACTAGCCGGGTAGTCACTCACCTTGCCTTTATTATCCGGGTAGTCATCAATCTTGCCTTCATTGACCGAATAGTCACCTACCTTGCCTTAGAGATTAGGTTCCTACGAGGTATTGGGTGTGGGAAAAAGTTCGTGGCGTTTTTTTAGTAAAATTCAAGTGTTTTTCTTAGAGTATTAAAATCAATTTCTTCAAACCAAATATGCTATGATAATATTTTGCCATTTTTTTAGGAGAGCCATAATCCCATCGCGATACAACTTCTGTGGTTTCTGGCCGAAAAACTGCTTGAAGTGATTTTCACAGGCCTCTTTTGAAGCCAGCTTTACACCATTTTGCAGAGACCTAAACAAACGATAGTCTAAGAGTGCTATGTCAGAACTATACGGTAGATGCATCAAAACTTCCCAGCTCTCGCAATTTTTGCCGAGTCATCAAAGATATGTGTAGTCGAGCGTTGTCGTGATGGAAGACGACCCTCCTATTGATCAATTCTGGCCGCTTTCTCTCAATTGCTTCTTGTAATCTCTCCAGTTGTTCACAGTTCGGAATTAATTGTTTGACCGGACGATAACAGCTCATGGGAGCGTCTCGATCGACCACGGTACGATTGGACACAACTAACCGATGAAAAGAATTATCTAGTGAATTACTAGGTCGAACCAATCATTACAATCTGTGTCCAATCGTATCGTGGTCAATCGGGTCCCACCCACAGCTCATAATGAACGATTCCTTTCCAATCCCACCATACCCACACAATATCATCTTCTTCGTCGTCAATCCAGTTTTTGCGATTGCTTGCGCCTTCTCTTCTTCCTTTGTCCACGATCTTTTTCGAGTTCGATTGTCGTACGTGACCCATTTTCCATCACCAGTTATTATTCTCTTCAGAAATGGCTCAATTTCATTCCGTTTCAGTAGCGCAAATGTTAATTTGGTCCATCATTCTTAACACTCAACTCATGAGGAATCCAAACATCGAACTCCTTTTTGTGTAAATGATTAAAAACTGTTTTGTAATCGATGCCTAGTTTCCTGGCAATCTCCACACTGCTCATATACTTATCACGCTCAACTTTTTCCATGATTTCATCGAACTTTTCGGTAATTGGTCAACCGGAGCGAGACATCTTTGACATCAAAATTTCCAGTACGAAAGCGACGAACCATTTCCGTGCTGCTAATTTTGAGTATCTTTACCTTAAACAGCACAAATTTTTTCACAAGCCTGTGCAGCGTTCTTGCTTTTATCGTAGTGATACTGCAAAATGTAGCGAATTTTTTCCTTATTTATCTCCATTTTCAAAATAAAATAACTTTTGATCCACTTCACTGATTTCAATCTTATTCGGCTCAAAACAAAGGTTGAAATGTCACGCGTGTCTAGTGTTGTCGATGCGATTAGTAGTTACCGAGTGCTGAACATGTAATGCTATCTAGTGCCAACGCCACAAACTTTTTCCCACACCCAATACAATTTATTGAATTTTGAATTGGTATATATCCAGAAGAAAAAATCGCTTTGAGATAGTTCAAAATGGATTTTGAAGAGGCCATATAGTAGTAAATGATACCGTTGATGGATTTAACAAAAAAATTTTTTATAAATTTTTAATTTAATTTAAAATATGGTTAAAAACGGCTTTTTTGGTCATTTTAGGTTATAATATCTCGAAATCCTGACATGATAGAGCTATTCTGTAAACAGATTCAGATTCAGCACAAAAAATTATGTAAGAAAACATTGTCAGATACCAATCAACTTTCAACATCTCCAATTTTGTAGGCCTATGTTATTATTAGAAAAACAACTTTTTCGCACAACAAAATCCTGCACTTGACTCTTAGGTCCTTTTATATAATTACTGATTTTTAATCTCAGAGGCTTCAATTAGTCAACTTCAAATACTCTGCGATTTTTAAAATCGATAAAAATATCGAATAAAGAGTTTACCTCAAATTTTATGTTGCCAACGAAATTTCTTGTGCTGAATCGTTGAAAATGTTGGAGAAGGCCTACAGAGAGTCAGCTTTATTGAAAATACGAGCATAGGAGTGGTACAAAGTATTCAAAGAAGGTCAAGAAGTGGTTGAAGACTTGCCTCATTCCGATCGACTTTCAACGTCTTCGACCGACGAGAACATTGACAAAGTGAAGAAAATGGTGATGGAAAAATTAACACACAATATTATCTGGGCGTTATGAGGCGTTTGAGAGAGAATGTTCGCCGGAAAAGGCCAGATTTGTGGAAAAATAATTGTTGGATTTTATACCACGATAATGCGCCGTCCCACACATCGACCCTTGTACGCGAATATTTAACCAAAAACTCAAAGAATGTCATCGACCAAGCACCGTATTCGCAAAATATAGTCCCGTATGACTTTTTCCTGTTTCCCCAACTCAAGCTATCACTTCGTGGAAGACATTTTGAGTCCATTAAAGCCATAAAACAAAATTCGCAAAAGAAGCGGCAGGTCATACAAGAAATTACTTATAAGAAGTGTTTCGACGATTGGATTATTCTTTGGCATAAGTATATTGCATCAAGTGAGGCCTATTTTGAAGGCAACACAGTAAATTTGGATAATTAAACCAATTTTCTGTTTTATTGAAGAATTCCCGGTATTTATTTGACAGAATGCATATTATATACAAATTTGCATATTTGCATTCTGTTAAAATTATTGTGAATTATATTTTCACCTTATTTAAATTTGAAAAAGGTCGAAAATTCCCTAATTGCACAATAAATACATTGATAAAAAATAAAAAAATGTATTAAAATTATTAATTATATTACCAAAATAAAGAAATAAGAAGAAAAAATAAACATTTTACAAAGTAGTTGACTGGATTCAGACGCTTACTGCCGATGCCAAAGAAGCCAGGATGTGTGTCTCACAAGGGGACTGTCCCAACCTGCCACGTTAGATCTGGATAATTTTTATATATATTATAGTAATCCCTTTCCTCTAAACATAGCTCGTATAACTCTTGAGCACTAGTTAACGAAAAATCGGCGTTGAAAATTTTTCGTGCGCCTAGAGTACTGCTTAAGTAGAAGCAAAATTCAAGTAGCCAGCGTGGCGCAGCGAGTATGTCATGCGTTCGATTCCGGCTTGCCTTGGTTTTTATTTTTTTTTTTTATTTTTTTTTTATATATAAAAATAAAATAAATTATTAATATACGAATTGGCCAACTATTATCTCAGTATTATTATCATTTTTTAAACAGAATTGTACAAAAAGAAAGTTTGTAAATTGTAAGTTGTAAGTTTTTAAAACACATTTTATTAATGTAGAAAACATTACGGTTCCATTACAGGTCGCTGGTACGTTACGCATCACTCTCTGTTCTATAGCAGGTTAACAAATCTTTGGATAATAAACATAAAAATATGTAAAACAAAGAGGCATATTACATCAAGCGTATTTTATAAACGTAACATCTTTGCAACTACAAAGATTTTTCAGCGTTGTAAATGAGAAGCACATGTTATTCATATTAAAAAATGATGGTTTATTGCTGATTAACTTGAACGCATATCATGCATATTTTATCATTGGAATGAACGCTGCACTTAATATTAAGTAATAAAATGTGTTTTACAAACTTACAATTTACCAATTTTATTTTCATACAATCCATTTAAAAAATGATAATAATACTGGGATGATAGTTGGCTAATTCATATATTAATAATTTATTTTGTTTTATATTTCAAAAAAATTTTTGTTTAAATCGGAGCAAGCTGGAATTGAACGCACGACATCGAGCGTTCCAGCTGCGCTCCCTATTCGCTACGCCACGTTGGCTACTTAATTTTGCTTCTACTTAAGCGGTACTCCAGGCACACGAAAAACTTTCAACGCCGATTTTTCGTTAACTAGTGCTCATTCGCAAGAGTTATATGAGCTGTATTTAGAGCTGTATTTAGAGGAAAGGGATTACTACAATATATATAAAAATTAGCCAAATCTAACGCGGCGGGTTGGAACAGTCCCCTTGTCAATCGACACCGCTTAGTTGATTAGCGAATGTTAACTCAGGTCTCATAAATCTCATAAGTTTCACAGCTCTTAAATTTCCTTCATAGGTTGTCTTAAACGAAAACGTATTCATTTAAATCACTTTAAAATTGTCATACTCTCAATCAATATAAGTCATCTATGCTATTTCAATAGTTAATAATATAAGTTATCTATATCTCTATTAAGTAAACTATAACTCGTCGTGAATTTAATTTTGCAATTTGGTCGCAGCATTTAGTTCTTAGTGTTAAATGCTTATATTCGGGAATTTATTTCCGATTACATTGTTAATATAATTATAGAGACTATTCTTGTAATATTATTACGGTTTACTCTTAAAATGTATATTATAATTAAAAAAATGAAAGATTTCCATATAGACAGTAGAAGATATATATAGAAAAATAAGTGACGTTTTTACGTATTAAATATAATGTGTGAGTGCGCGTGGACACTATTTCTACTACGTGTCGTACGTAATACGACGATTGCTAGACATAAACGTTAAACAAGTACGGCACGATATCGCAAAACGATATAGGATTTTATGTTTAAGATTCTCCTCCACAATTTTTATGTAGAACGGATTGAAGTGAACACAAAAACTACATTGCGAATATCATTTTACGATATTCGCAATAAATCTCGAGATACAAACGTCTGCAATAATAGTTGAGATATTAATTAGAGTATACAGGGTGTTCGGAAAGTACCGGGACGCCCGAATATCAAGAAAAATATAAGTTTTACAAAAAAATGTTTCAGACAAAAGTTGTGGCGTTTAAAAAGATGTATTTACTGATCACATCAGTTTGACCTTGGGTTGCGTAGCGAAGGTCAGGTCAAGGTCACATTAATTTTTTTAAATGGAA
>NW_022639589.1:473566-481512 GCF_010583005.1 Odontomachus brunneus | reverse complement strand
GTTTTGGAAAGCTCTCGAGATGTGCTATAAGAATATGCAATGAAAAATGGGGTGTTCCATTTAAAAAAATTAATGTGACCTTGACCTGACCTTCGCTACGCAACCCAAGGTCAAACTGATGTGATCAGTAAATACATCTTTTTAAACGCCACAACTTTTGTCTGAAACATTTTTTTGTAAAACTTATATTTTTCCTGATATTTGGGCGTCCCGGTACTTTCCGAACACCCTGTATAAAGATAAGCTGTAGTAGCGATGTGTGCTGTTGTGCGCAAATAAACACATAGATTTTTAGTGAATGAAAGAAACTTATTATATGAATGTACATGATAATGTACAAATCTTCTTTAATTAATATCTAACAATCTATGGTTATTTGCAAAATGGTACAGAACTTTTTGTACAGTTTGACATAACGGCTGCGTTCGCTTTGAGTGCTTACGCGCTATAAGCGTTATCCTATCTTCCTTCCACATATAATAAACGATAAAGATAGAATGACGCTTACAGCGCGTGTACGCCCAAAGCAAACGCAGCTAATGTATACAACGGCAAATGGCACCACTACAGCTCATCTACCATATCCATAGACATAATATCATGGTTGGGAACGTTACTTTTTAAAAGTAACGCGTTACCGTTACCGTTACTTACGGTAAAAAGTAACTCGTTACCGTTACTCGTTACTGATTCTAAAAAGTAACGCGTTACCGTTATTTGAAAAGTAACGATAAAAAATCGTTACTTTCCGTTACTTTTGTAAAAAAAAAGTTAAAATCGGCTTATAAAACAAATAGTAAGAGAGACAGCACATAAATTATACATATATAAAGACAAAATATAAGATATTTAAGCGGAAAGCACACATTCTTGTATAACGACATAAAACTCATTCTACATTAGTCGCAAATCGCAAGGTCGCAAAGAAATTGACTAATCATAGTCGATTGTTCTTCTTGCGATCGAAGAATAATCAATTATGATTGGTCAATTTCCTTGCGATCTTGCGATTGCGAGCCATTTTGAATTTCGACAATCTGAGGTCAGATTCCTAAGAGTTAAGGGACGCCACACACGAATTGACATAACAGTAACGTAAAACGTACCGTAAAAATGGACCAATTACAATCGAGTATTCACAAAAATAGCGACTTTACGGTTCGACGATACTCAAAATGATTGGTCAATTCTTATAGCATGTTACTGTTATATCAATTCGTGTGCGGCGTCCCTTAACCCTTTCCGACATAGTGTACCGTATACTGGATACTTTTTTGCCCTTAGTTTTTTATATTTTTTACATAGTTTTCAACACATCTGTACAGTAAAAAGCACATTATCAGTTATGTAGAACATCAGTTGTCATTAAAAAATTTTGAAAACATTCTTATTGTTGAGGAAATGTATTTTATAAATAAACAAACTACAAAAATACTGCTTTTTTATACAATAAATGTAATTGTGACTAACCAACAATAATTAATAAGCTGAAAATAAGGTCTAAGGGGTTTTTTGGGTCGCTGATTACGAATCCGGAGTAAGATTTTCAAAATTCAAAATGGCGGATTCAATATAACGAACGAATTTTTAAAAAATTATCAGATTTCTATGAAACTTGGTATTTAAGGGTTTCTTGGGTCGCTAATTACGAATCCGAAATCAGATTTTTAAAATTTAAAATGGCAGATCCAATATGTCGGACGAATTTTAAAAAATTACAATATTTGTATGAAACCTAATATCTAGTGTTTTTTGGGTCGCTGATCAAATTTTCAAAGTTAGCATCGTTAGCTCTGGGTAACGCTAAAACGAGATTTTAGCGAGAGAATATTTTCTACCTTTTGAAAAGACTCATTTTTTACATGTTTGGCACATTACATTGGATAAAAAAATTTACTCTTGATTTTAGATGTGTAATCAGCTGCCAAAAAGATCTCCGCCAACTAATTTTGAAGACCTAAAACACATTCTTTTATTTCTTGGTCTTCTGTATTGGATCAAACATTTTGAATTTTGAAAATTTGATATTTGATTCGTAATTAACGACCCTAAAAACCGTCGAGTAATGATTTTCATGATATTTTATCCACTTTTTAACATGTTTGTCCACCATTTTGGATCCGTCATTTTGAATTTCGACAATCTGAGATCAGATTCATAATCAGCGAACCAAAAAACACTAGATACTAGGTTTCATACAAATACTATAATTTTCTAAAATTCGTCCGCCATATTGGATCCGCCATTTTAAATTTTGAAAATCTGGCTTCGGATTCGTAATCAGCGATTACCAAAAACCCCTAAAGGTACATTTATCTGTGAAATTAATTTGATAGAGAAATGTATGTCGCAAAGGGTTAAGCGTGGTCTACAATGAGAACTTAAGACATAAAATTTAAGCTTTAAGTCCTAAGCCGTAAGAAGTTGACCAATCACAGTCAATTATAAGAAAAATAATTGACTGTGACTGATCAATTTCTTACGGCTTAGAGTTTAAAGCTTAAATTTTAAGGCTTAAGTTCTCATTGTAGACCACGCTTTAGAGGCTTTCTACAATAAGCAATAAGTTTTAAGTTGCAATAAAATTGACCAATTACAGTGGATTATTCTTCTAATAGTCGACTATGATTGGTCAATTTTATTATGACTTAAGATTTATTGCTTATTGTAGAATGGGCTTTACGAAAAGCATATTAATTGTTTATCGTGTAAAAACTTTCGTCGCGTGGCAAGTGTTGCCGCGTTCTGTGTACAAAAGTCACTATAGTAAAAAAGTAACGATACAAGTAACGATGAATTTCGTTACTCGTTACTAAAGAAAATGTAACGCCGTTACTTTTTCGTTACTGATACAAAAAAGTAACGGCGTTACCAAATCGTTACAAAAAAAAAGTAACGAAATAGTAACGTCGTTACAAGTAACGCGTTACTTCCCAACCCTGCATAATATATCCACAGACTTCTATATAAAATATAGGCTGCTAGATTCCTATTGTGGTAGGCTGACCGGAGAATTGGATACACAATGAATAAATAAGTTTAATGATGAATGAGAATCTTACATGTACATTCGGACCGAGATCTTACTCAAAACTAACTCACTATTAGCAGTGCTACCACTTAGGCATATTTTCCCTCTCATGTATCCTAATATTCTTAAATCTACTACACTATAGTTTAGTACAAAATTTCTTGGTTCCCAAAATACCATCCGCCATCTTTAAAAGGATTTCACATACCTGACCTGTAGTGGCAACATGTAAGTGTGAGCGAATGACGTGCCATAAAAACTTACAAAACTATAGTGCATGTCGATTCTTTCAAAGATGGCCGTATTCCCAACTTCGCAAAGACGGTATTAGATTATAAAAGTCTGTGAATATATCTAGACCAAGTGTTGAGGAATGAAGGCAAAGGTTCACGTAGAAAAGAATACAATGTGTTTTGGGTTGTCTGTTCTCTTTCTCGCATGTATATAAGAGTGTATATGTGAGAGAGGTTAGTAAAGGGGAATGAAGGAATGAGAACTGAAAACCACATGTCTTCTGCGTCGAATTAATCGAATAATTGACCAAATGTTCTTTTCAACATACGTAGCAGTCCACCATTCTGCACGTAAATTTTAATTGCATCTCTCTCAATATCCACTTATAGACTTAGTATATATAGACTGCGTATTGGGCTGAATGGGTGTCACAGAATAGAAAGAGATAGCATGTTTAGAATCACCATTCTATCTTTTTCTAACGACACATGGTGGGGACACTCCAGTCTCTCCTTATGTTTAGAGTAGGGGTTTACATTGGTTCTCCTACATAGTATGTTTCCCTCGAAGCGTCCTTATTACACACACATAAAATATTTTATTACTACAATATATCAATAACTATTCTGATACGCTATATTATTTCTCTCCTCCATGCCTTTCAATTCCCTTTTATTCCTTTTCCACATTCTTCTTCTTATCCCCATTATGCATCGTTAGAAAAAAATAGAATGGTGATCCAAAGCATGCATCTTTTTCTATTCTGTAACGCGTTCAAGCTATAGGAAACACGCAGTCTATATACAGGATGAGGAAAAAGTATGGAAACCCTGAAAAATCTCAAAAAATATAAGTTTTACAGAAAAATGTTTCAAATAAAAGTTGTAAGATTTAAAAAACGTCTATTCAATAGTCTCATCAGTTTGACCCTGACTGGCGTCGTTAAGGTGAAGTCAAAGTCACCTTGAATTTTTTAAATGGAACACCCTATTTTTTATTGCATATTCTTATAGTCCTTCTCATACCTTTTCAAAGCACTATAATTTTATTCATTATAGGTCAGCCGCTTTAAAGTTATTGAATATTTTACAGTAAGAAGTGTTGTGCTCTCGGTTACGATAAGCACAACCGGTAATTGGGATCCGGTGCAAACGTGCAAACGTATAGGATGATAAGGGAATTTAGTAGTCTTGAGGTGTTTCTTAATAAAATGTATTATTTGGTATAATAGAACTTGTTTTCTTACAATTCCTGATCACGCTCTTATTGCACTTCACATGGATACTTTTTAGCTTATCCTACACCGCTTAGATTAATGTATCGCGTTATTGTAATGCAGGACACTCGTATTACTCTCGAGTCAGTTGTCTCTCACCTGAGACACGTAACGTGCGCCTCTAGACTGGACAATATCTTTCTCTCTACTCTCCCTCTCGAGTAGGTGGTCCAACTCTTTATATATCATTCGTGGAATTAGGGAATTAGGTTACCGACCTAATTACCCAACAGTTCAAAAGTGTAACGTGATGTTTCTGCAGCGCGTGCACTTTTGATTTATTTGCCGTATTTCGCAGTGTTCGTTTATGCAACACGTGCATTTCGGCTGAAACGTCTTTTAGCGTTTCATCATGTTTTGTCCTACATAACAGAAGTAATAGACACCCGAAGACAAGGTCGGAATATGATCCAGCCAACTAAGGCAAGACCGGAGGATGATCTAAGCTCTTAGATAATTCTCCGATCTTTCCTTAGTTGGCCGGATCATATTCACTCTCAGCTGTTTTCACGGTTACTCACTCTCAGCTGTTTTCACGGCTACTTACTCTCAGCTGTTTTCACGGCTACTCATTATTGGTTGCTTTTAAAATGCTGCATCTTACTAAACGTGAACGAATATCTTTTTTGATGATGAGAGAATGGGGAAACAGACTAAGGTCATACAATGATGTTAAGCAGCTGTTCAATGCAACATCTCGGAATGAAAATACAAGCATCTCGAAATTTACGGTTCACAAAACTATCAGACGTTTCGAAGAAATTAGTGGTGTTCAAAATCGTCCAAAAACAGCCTTAGTTAGCTGGATCATCCTCCGATCTTGCCTTAGTTGGCTGGATCATATTTCGACCTTGTCTTCGGATGTCTATTACTTCTTACTGTAAAATACTCAATAACTTTGAAACGGTTGATCCAAAATGAATAAAATTACAATGCTTTGAAAAGGTATTGAGAAGGACTATAAGAATATGTAATAAAAAATAAGGTGTTCCATTTAAAAAATTCAAGGTAACTTTGACTTCACTTTAACGACGCCAGCCAGGGTCAAACTGATGAGACTATTGAATAGACCTTTTTAAATCCTACAACTTTTATTTGAAAATTTGTCTGTAAAACTTATATTTTTTGAGATTTTTCAGAGTTTCCATACTTTTTCCTCACCCTGTATATTAAGTCTATGCATACACTCATTTACATGCGCCAATGAAAGAGAACGCACGACCGCAATGCATCCTTTTCTACGCGCACCTTACCCCCACTCTTCAAATAAAGGCAAATGTTCGGTCTAGATATATTATGTCTATGACTATATCGTGCGTGATCATTCACTAATTTTCTTTAATTATTACCTTGAGATTTATTGCGAATATCGCAAAACGATATGAAACTGTTATGTTCACTTTCATACATTCTATGTCACCACAAAAATTGCAGAAGAAAGTCTGGGATACCCTATATATACAAGGGTGGTTTGAAAAGTCCATGCAGAAATGAAAACTACTTAATTTTTCGGAATAAATTTTTTAATTTTTCAACATAATCTTTTTTTAGGTTTATGCACTTCGTCTAACGCTGCTCCAGTTTGTTTATCTCTTCCGAATAATAGGATTGGCTTAACTGTGCAAAATAAGCATTCGTTTTCACAATCACCTCTTCGTTTGAATAAAATCTCCTTCCCGCTAGTTATTTCTTCATATCGGGGAATAAGCAGTAGTCCGAGGGAGCCAAATCTGAAGAATAAGGGGGATGCGGAACGAGTTGAAACTCTAACTCCATCAATTTTACAGTCACAACTCCAGAGGAGTCAGCTGGTGTGTTGTCGTAATAGAAACGAACTTTCTTATGGGCTAATCGTGGACTTTTTTCTTGCAGCTCAGTTTTCAAACGGCCCAGTAACAATGAATAATATGCATCTGTAATAGTTTTACCCTTTTCCATATAGTCGATGAGGATTATTCCTTGCGAATCCCAAAAAACAGTCGCCATATTCTTCCCGGCCGAAGGAACGGTTTTCGTCTTCTTTGGTGCAAACTCTCCGCTGGCAACCCATTATTTAGGCTGTTCCTTTGTCTCAGGCGTGTAGTGATGTATCCATGTTTTGTCCATAGTGACGAAACGACGCCTAAAGTCCTGTAGATTCTGCTGAAACAGCTGCAAACTGTCCGATCTCATACGATTTCGTTTTTGGTCAACTGTGAGCAATCGCAGCACCCATCTTCCGGATAACTTTTTCATGCCCAAATGTTGATGCAAAATATTATGTAACAGTTCAATCGAGATGTCCACAGCACTAGCAATTTCACGCACCTTCACTCTTCTATCATCCATCACCATATCATGGATTTTATCAATAATTTCTAGAATAGTGGCCTTTCTGGAACAGAGCGTCCAGAACGTCACTTGTGCTTAAAAGTGGTGTTAAATGGCCACTCCGAAACATTTCAAACCATTTATAAACTATTCTAATCAAAGGTGCAGATTCATTTATACTGTTCTAATCAAAGGTGCAGATTCATTTATACTGTTCTAATCAAAGGTGCAGATTCAGCAATGTTTATCAAGCTTCTCTTTAGTCTCCTGAAGTGATTTGTCTTTCATAAAGTAATGTTTGATCAACACACGAAATTCTCTTTCATCCATTTTTTTGGAAATCATTCGACTTGCTCGATTCAAACGAATGTCAAACACAGAGAAATAAACCGATCTAATTAAAACTTGGTGTGTATTCTTACAAGAGATACTACTAAATAAAAATAACCTTGATATGCACCAGTGGTGCCATCTTTCTAACTTTGCACGGACTTTTCAAACCCTCGTATGTATAGCGTGTCTAAAAGGAGTGTCCAAAAAATACGGAAACCCATGAATAACTCGGAAAATTCAAGTTTTAAGGAAAAATTACTCAAATGAATGTTATAGAATTACTCAAATTAAAGTTATAGAAATTATTGAATATTATTTATGGGTGACCTTGAAAATGTCGTAAAGTGTAATTTTGAAGGTCATTTAGAGGTCAAGTTGTTTTTTCAAATGATACGACCTACTTTTGACACCGCAAATCGATAGAGTATCTTTACGAAAAAAACCCAAATTTTAAAAATTAACCCTCAAAGGACCCCGCACAAAACCTATGGAAAATGGTTTTCGGTTAAATTGGCTGGAATTTCACTATGTTATAGTTTTCGCCATGCTGATAAAAAGTTATTATTGCACCAAGACCCAAAAAGTCAATATTTCCCAAGATATAAAGGGTCAACGTAGTGAAATATGGTCATCCGCAGTAGTAAGACGTATGTTATAAGTATAAGTGATACATTGATATTTATTCACGAAATAAATAGAAAACGATTTTTACATATATATATGTAATAAATATTTAGTTCCGCAATATATATATATATATAT
>NW_022639589.1:473308-473463 GCF_010583005.1 Odontomachus brunneus | reverse complement strand
TGGCGCTCGAACTGTCGGCACCTGTGCACATATTGCCAGTGTCATATGGTACATAGGATATGCAAGACATCAGGAAAATATTCACTATCCTTCTGCAAGACTCATTCAGAGTGTGCAAGATGCTGGAAATCGTCCACCAGAATAGTATAACCGAA
>NW_022639589.1:473024-473298 GCF_010583005.1 Odontomachus brunneus | reverse complement strand
AACCTATGGAAAATGGTTTTCGGTCAAATTGGCTGAAATTTCACTATGTTATAGTTTTCGCCATGCTGATAAAAAGTTATCATTGTACCAAATCCAAAAGTCAATATTTCCCAAGATATAAAGGGTCAAATTAGTGAAATATGGTCATCCGCAGTAGTAAGACGTATGTTATAAGTATAAGTGATACATTGATATTTATTCACGAAATAAATAGAAAACGATTTTTACATATATATATGTAATAAATATTTAGTTCCGCAATATATATATATAT
>NW_022639589.1:471316-472860 GCF_010583005.1 Odontomachus brunneus | reverse complement strand
GCTACTCACAATCAGTTGTTTTCACAGCTATTCAAAATCAGTTGTTTTCACAGCTACTCACAATCAGTTGTTTTCACGGCTACTCACAATCAATTGTTTTCACAGCTATTCGCAATCACTTGTTTTCACAGCTATTCAAAATCAGTTGTTTTCACGGCTACTCACAATCAGGATAATCCGATAGAAGGTCATTATTGTACTTGCAAATCTGGCGCTCGAACTGTCGGCACCTGTGCACATATTGCCAGTGTCATATGGTACATAGGATATGCAAGACATCAGGAAAATATTCACTATCCTTCTGCAAGACTCATTCAGAGTGTGCAAGATGCTGGAAATCGTCCACCAGAATAGTATAACCGAAGACAAAATCCCTCAGGATATCGATTGCATCACCTCTTGTAGGAACTCATTGATGGTTTGACACACAACCTTCGGTCTTGCCTTAGCTGGCTCGTTCGCATGTTCAATATTTATTTATTATATATATATGTAAAAATCGATTTTTATTTATTTCGTGAATAAATATCAACGTATCACTTATACTTATAACATACGTCTTACTACTGCGGATGACCATATTTCACTAATTTGACCCTTTATATCTTGGGAAATATTGACTTTTGGATTTGGTACAATGATAACTTTTTATCAGCATGGCGAAAACTATAACATAGTGAAATTTCAGCCAATTTGACCGAAAACCATTTTCCATAGGTTTTGTGCGGGGTCCTTTGTGGGTTGACCATCAAATTTAAAGGTTGACCACAAAAGTTGGGTGTTAACCCTCAAAATTTGGGGGTAGATACCAAATAATTTGGTGTCAACTCTCAAATTATGGTGTTGACTTTCAATAAGTAGTGTTGAACGTGAAACTTTCAGAGTAGATCCCAAATGATTCGGTGTCAACTCCCAAATTTCGATACTGATTCTCAATGAATAGTATTGAACATGAAACTTTCAGGGTAAACCTCAAACGATTCGGTGTCAACCCCAAGCTTTAATACTCACTCCCAATTTTAAGTATTAACATTCAATCTTTTAGATTAGACTCTCAAATATATTTCGGTGCCAACAAGTTTTGATGTTAACCTCGAACAGTAAATAACTAAAATAAATAAATCTAAATAAATCCCAGAGTTTTATTCGCACGAGCAACAGTCATCTCTATATGTTGACCAAACGTAACGTCGGATAATAATCAACCTATATGAAAACCATTTGTACTAAAAAAACTTATGTTAGTCAAATTTAGTATATATGAGTCGTATATACTTGTGACGGCTCAGTACCGAGTCGTCACGAACCCGTCCGACCGAACATCAGTCGGACGGGAAACTGGCGCCTAGGCGCCATCTAAAGCTACCACCACGTCACGCGACGGAGCGTTTCCGCGCCGCACCGTACCCCGACTCTCAATCGTGAGAGTATATTACGCGACGCCGCGCGAACGAAGGCAGATTCCACCGAGGTAGTCACTCCGCTTCCGAACCGAATACCGAGGCCCGCGAGACTTCTCGCCTCCGAAGACGAGCCTGCTCGTC
>NW_022639589.1:470860-471306 GCF_010583005.1 Odontomachus brunneus | reverse complement strand
GAGACATAGACTCGCTATGTCTCGTAGCTATGGGCGGAGGGATGCGGCGAGATACGATTCGCGAGTGTCACGGTCGCACGTCGGCCGAAGGCATCTTTCTTTCCGCTGCCGCTTTCTGTACGCTGATTTGTTGAGACAAAATAATTAATTTCTCAAAAACTATTGCGAATATCGCAAAACGGCACAGGACTTTCTTGCTCACCTCAATCCGTTCTACGTTCTCACCAAGGGTCATCATGGGACTTCGGGACACCCTGTATAGTAGTAAAAACTGGTCTCCCTTTAATCGTTGAAAAATGACGTGATAACATAGGCGCCATATTGTCCAAGTAGATGGATACTGTAGATAGATATGTTATTGTAAGTAGAGGAATATAATAAATTGTAGAAAAATAACATATAGACAATTACATATATTTAATATATAATATTTACAATATATAATA
>NW_022639589.1:470216-470850 GCF_010583005.1 Odontomachus brunneus | reverse complement strand
TAAATAAATCCCAGAGTTTTATTCGCACGAGCAACAGTCATCTCTATATGTTGACCAAACGTAACGTCGGATAATAATCAACCTATATGAAAACCATTTGTACTAAAAAAACTTATGTTAGTCAAATTTAGTATATATGAGTCGTATATACTTGTGACGGCTCAGTACCGAGTCGTCACGAACCCGTCCGACCGAACATCAGTCGGACGGGAAACCGGCGCCTAGGCGCCATCTAAAGCTACCACCACGTCACGCGACGGAGCGTTTCCGCGCCGCACCGTACCCCGACTCTCAATCGTGAGAGTATATTACGCGACGCCGCGCGAACGAAGGCAGATTCCACCGAGGTAGTCACTCCGCTTCCGAACCGAATACCGAGGCCCGCGAGACTTCTCGCCTCCGAAGACGAGCCTGCTCGTCGCTATCCGCGAGACTTCTCGCCTCCGAAGACGAGCCTACTCGTCGCTATCCGCGAGACTTCTCGCCTTCGAAGACGAGCCTGTTCGTCGCTATCCGCGAGACTTCTCGCCTCCGAAGACGAGCCTTCTCGTCGCTTTCCGCGAGTATACTCGCAGTATACTAGTCCATTAACGAGGATACTCGTTACCACTCCATCAGCGAGTCTACTCGCCAA
>NW_022639589.1:470007-470206 GCF_010583005.1 Odontomachus brunneus | reverse complement strand
ATATAATATTTACAATATATAATATTATTATATTTTTTATATTAATCATATAATTAATATAATATTAAAGAAAAATCGATACAAAACTTACATACGCACAGAAAATAAATGAGTTTTATTTATAGCACATATTTGTTACAAAAATGGTGCTCACGGAAAAAATGTGTGATGTTTGCACCAAGAACAAATAATTACACTA
>NW_022639589.1:469212-469997 GCF_010583005.1 Odontomachus brunneus | reverse complement strand
GATAGGGGTGCGGACTGCCGCGTCTCCACCAGGTCTTCCTGGTTCCTCTCGAGTACGACTGAACCCACGCAAGGTACCGAAGTACCGCGAGCCGTCCTGTCGAAACAACAAGCGTGTACCGCACCGCCGTTCGGGACGGCATCCCGCCTAACGAACTAATTGTATCACCTTGCATCACCATACTTACTTATCTTGTGTTATAGCATTAAGTTACTTATTTGTTTCGTCCTTTCAAAAACTTAACAATAAATATTACATATTTTACATCCACCATCTCTGATTTATTTTCTTTGCGAACCCGGCATACGGCGAGCATAGATCCGTGGCATTTCCGGAGCGACGGCCTATAGTCGCATGCTGTGCAAAAATGTTAACCCAGATAGCACAGAGAATTCAAAAATAATTCAGTTGTGTGTCACAATTCTGACAAGAAACCTGACAGAACTGTCCGTCACCGATTTTGATGCGCTTTGAGTATATTGCAGGACATTAAAAAATAAGAGAGCCATATTTTTTTATATCGGCTTATCTCGAAGTTCAGAGGTTAAAATAGTCCCTTGAAGAAAATGAATTTTTCCATAAGAATAAGTCCTAAGATATGAGATATATAAAAAAATGTTTCCTACAAAAGTTTTACAGCATTTAAATACTCTTTGCAACGACGTATTTCATTTTTTTAATGTAAAATTTTTTACTTCCCCCTCTCCTCCACTCGTTACTTTCGCAAAATTTTTAAGTTTTTAAGTACGGACAAAAATTGTAGAACATTTAATACCAAATCCATC
>NW_022639589.1:463036-469202 GCF_010583005.1 Odontomachus brunneus | reverse complement strand
CGACAAAAATCGAACTTTTTTTCGTGACACGAGTGCGAATAGTCATTTCCAATGTATTTTTTCCTGTTGAACACGAATCCGTCGTTCAAATTTGCCTATCGCGCCACAATTTTGAGAAAAATGGCGTCAAAAAGGCCAAAAAACCGAGTGCGGAAACTTCTTATACTCGTATTGTATCTTGTTCGATTTTTCTCAAAACTGTGACATAATAGATAATTTGGACGACAAATTCATATTCAACAGGCATAACTACAACGGAAATGACTACTTACTTTCTAGTAAAAAAAAATTGTTCTGCCCAGTAATATTGATGCCGATGACTGTTTTTGACTGCCCATATGTTGAAAACAAAAAATCATTGGAAAATGAGACCAGATGCATTTTCAAGCTAAAAGTTAATACTTTTGCATGGCATTAACGAGATGTCGAAAAAAATTTACTGTTTGCGCTACAACATCACGAAAACTTTTATAATCGTCATTTTTTACCTCCTTGACGCCATTTTTCTCAAAATTGTGACGTTATAAGCAAATTTGGACGACGGATTCGTGTTCAGCAGGTAAAAATACACGGAAATAACTATTCGCACTCGTATCACGAAAAAAAAGTTCGATTTTTGTCGAACAATTATTATTTGTTCTTGGTGCAAACAATCACTTTGCATCAGACATTTTTTCCATAAGCACCACCTTTGTAACAAATATGTGTCATAAATAAAACACATTTATTTTCTGTGTGTAGGCAAGTTTTATAGCGATTTTTCTTTAATATTATATTAATTATATGATTAATATAAAAAATATAATAACATTATATATTGTAAACAATATATATTAAATATATGTAATTGTCTATATGATATTTTTCTACAACTCATTATATTCTTCTATCTACAGTAACATATCTATTTATAATATTCATCTACTTGTGACACCTATGCCTATAGCACGATGTTATCATGTCGTTTTACTATTATATATGGATGGATTTGGTATTAAATTCTCTACAATTTTTGTCTTTACAAAAACTTAAAAATCTTGCGAAGGTAACGAGTGGAGGGAAGGGAGGGGAGAAGTAAAAAATTTGCTATTTTAAAAAAATGCAATACGTCGTTGCAAAGAATATTAAATACTGTAAAACTTTTATAAGAAACATTTTTTCATATACCTAATATCTTAGGAATTATTCTACAAAAATGAAAAAATTCTTTTTTTCAATTAGCTGTTTTAACCCCTAAACTTCAAGATAAGCCGATATAAAAAAATATCTCTTATTTTTTTATGTTCTACAACATATCTAAAGTGCATCAAAATCGGTGAGAAACAGTTCTGTCATGTCCCTTGTGAGTTCATTTTTAGGTGCAAAAGGAATTCTTCAAAGTTTAGTTCAGTAAAAAGAATTCTTTTTGCATCTAAAAATGAATTCAGAATTGGTGATATACGACTGAATTCTTTTTGAATTTTCTGTGCTATCTGAGAAGATAACAACGTACATGTTTTACATAATTGATGAAATAACATAGTAATGAATAACAAAACAAATGTTTTTAAGAAATATATTGAAATAATACACATATCCTGACTTTCATTCAAACTATCATTTTCGGTGTTACTATCCCATATAGCATAGAAGCTTGCAACAATATTGCTACAACATTGCATATTGCAATGTAATGTTGCAAAGACATTGTAGTGACATTAATTTAAAATATTAGGGAGAGTCCGGGAGACTTAACTATACGGGAGAGTTGAGCCACTTCAATTATCTCGTTCAAATTTTGCGCCAAGCGCGCGATTGTCAAGCCGCGACATGCGGGTTATCGGTCGTCACTAGAGATGGGCGATACAATCCAAAAGTATCGATACACCGTTTCGAAACGTATCGTAAATACAAGTATCGATACGAAAAAAATATCGAAGTTTTTGTATCGATATTGCCAATATCGATACTTGAATTGAATAAAAATATTAGGGGTTCCAAAATAGTTTTTGGAAACTTTGGTTTTAGTTATAAGGTTGGTCGAACCGAAACTAACTTCGATATGTTCCGTGAACGATCAGCTAATTCACGCGATCAGTCCAAAATCTCCAATCATAAAGTCAATCGCGTGAATCAACTGATCGTTTGCGGAACATATTTAAGTTAGTTTAAAGCATACCAACTTTATAACTAAAACCAAAGTTTCCGGAAACGATTTCGAAACGCAAGCCATAACGTTAGACGTACTGTAAGAATTAACCAATTACAAGAGAGTATTCACCAAAATAGCGACCTTACGGTTCGACGATTTTCTATGAAATTGATCAATTCTTACGGTACGTCTAACGTTATGATTAAATCAAGTCATGTGTGAAAGCCCTTCGCACATGAATTGACATAACTATAAACATAACACCAAAACTTAATCGGAAAGACCAATCAGATTATTGTTTTAGGTTTATGCGTTCTAAAAGATATAAGTTACGACAAAGTTGACTGTAAGCAAAAATAACTAAGATTTCTTTCAACCAGTCAGAATCTGGTTACTTTTGCTTACGGCCAACTTTCCCTGTGTTTCGATATTCATTGGCAGTACTGAAAATCTACAGGTTATGTCACGTATAATATAGATTTTCAGTACTATCAGTGAAATCGGAATATAGGGTTTGTCGTAACTTATATCGTCTTTTGAAATGTATAAACTTAAAGCAACAATCTCATTGATCGTTCAGCGAAAGTTACGTATTACGTTTATGCTTAAGTCAAGTGCGAAGGCCCATGTATGCAGGCCGTAATCCGTTAACTTATACAGGAATCGTAAAGCATTGACGAATCACAGTCGATTATTCTTCTATAATTCGACTATGATTGGTCAATTTTTTATGGTTCCGGACCATTTATTTTTTAAGTTAACGGATTACGACCTGCATAAATGGCTTTTAAATGTCCACAGGAGTCAACTATCGATTGTAGGAAAGTGTCACTAAACTACACTTTTCGTAGTACGTACATGCAACAGTTTATTAGCTTGGAGCACTTGGAGAAGTGATATTTGCTCATCAAACAATTTTTAGAGCCTTCTTTATAAATGTTCACGGTAGTCAATATATCAAAGATCGATATTCAGGGGCTGAGTATCGATACACCAATATATCGAATACTAAAATATCGATATAAATATCGAAATATCGGACACTAAAATATCGATATTTGAAATATCGATACTGTATCGCCCATCATTAGTCGCCACTATGTCACGTGACAACATGACGCTCGGCAGTGCGTTTCAGCTCTGAGTGAGAGAAACATGTTTTAACATACTCAGAGTGGAAAAAATATATTTTTGTTCATTTGATCGTCATACTGTTATATATCAAGATTTGTCAAAACATTATACGTTATTTACACCATACAGAGTGAGGAAAAAATATGGAAACCCTGAAAAACCTCAAAAAATATAAGTTTTACAGAAAAATGTTTCAAATAAAAGTTGTAGAATTTAAAAAGGTCTATTCAATAGTCTCATCAGTTTGACCCTGGCTGGAATCGTTAAGGTGAAGTCAAAGTCACCTTGAATTTTTTAAGTGGAACACCCTATTTTTTATTACATATTCTTATAGTCCTTCTCAATACCTTTTCAAAGCATTATAATTTTATTCATTTTGGGTCAGCCGTTTCAAAGTTATTGAGTATTTTACAGTAAGAAGTAATAGACACCCGAGGACAAGG
Organism: Odontomachus brunneus; assembly: GCF_010583005.1. NCBI lineage: Eukaryota > Metazoa > Arthropoda > Insecta > Hymenoptera > Formicidae > Odontomachus > Odontomachus brunneus. The sequence continues at coordinate 465,494 of NW_022639589.1, read as the reverse complement.
TCGGAATATGATCCAGCCAACTAAGGCAAGATCGGAGGATGATCCAGCCAACTAAGGCAAAATCGGAGGATGATCCAGCCAATTAAGGCAAGATCGGAAGATGATCCAGCCAACTAAGGCAAGATCGGAGGATGATCCAGTTTATCAAGTAAAGTTTATACGATAAAACCACAAAATATGCATGATTTACGTCGTCGAATTCATTTCAAACATGAATTCAGTGAGCAGGCACTGAAAAATGCGTTAGAAGATATTGGAAAAAGCATGTCTATAAGAAGAGCTGCTATCAAGTACAATATAAATCGAACTACATTAGGCAGATAAATGAGGGAGGGAAAGAAATTGAAAAAAAATAGAAACCAAAGGAAATCAATACAAAGGATCTCAAATGTTTGTGCTACAAGAAGAAAAATTACTAGTCAATTACTTGTTAAATTGCAGTAAAATGAACTATGATTTAACTAGAACGGTCACCATGAAGTTCGCATACGAATATGTACAGGTTAATTCGAAGAAGTTACCGGAAAGCTGATTGCAAAATAACGCAGAGAAATATTGGTTTCGTGGCTTCATCAAAAAGAATCTTGAGATAAGCTTGAGGACACCAAAGATAACAAGTCTTTCTAGAGCTTTAACAGGAAAAATGTTGGCGATTTTTTTGAAAATTTGAAACAGGTGCGAGGAAAGTTTCAATTCGAACCACAAAATATTTATAATTGTGACGAAACAGGATGCACTACGGTGCAAGATTGTCCCAGGGTGTTAGCTAGCAAACGAGTTTGTCAGGTGGGACAAGTGACTTCAGCTGATACTCTTGTTTTGCTTTTAATGCAATTGGTTTGTTTTGCTGTTAATGCAATTGGTAATGTCATATTACCATTTTTATATTTCCACGGGTAAAATATAACGAATCTTTTGTGGCTAACGGTCCAGAAGGATCAGACAGTGACGCGTACTCAAGTGGCTGGATGATAGTTAAGAGTTTCCTTAAATTCATGAAACATTTCGTAAAATATTCTCGTGTCTCTAAAGAAAATCCTACGCTCTTAATTTTAGACAACCACGAAAGTCAAGTGAATGTTGAGGTAATTAATTTTGTAAAAGAAAATGGAGTAACACTTAACTAATCCACCTCACTGTAGCAACAAACTTCAACCACTGGATATTGCTGTCTATTCCTCATTCAAGACAAGATAGAACACTGTCATGACTAAGTGGATTTTATCCTACCCCGGAAAAACAGTCACAATTTACAATATCCCTAGTTTGGTAAAAGATGTAGTGTCACAAGCTTTTAGTCAAACTGATATCATGAATGGCTTTAGAAAATCAGGAATACACCCGATTAATCCTGAAATATTCGGTGATAAAGACTTTTGTGCTCTGCAGTCACAGACAGAGAAATGGCCGTTGAGCAAGGTTCACACATTCGTTCGCCAGCTTCGCCAACTATTCTAGGAATGGTTACAGAAACTGCCGAGGTCAATAAGGATGCATCGGCGTCATCTTTCCCAACCTCTTCTACAACAGAAAGACATGTACCTGCTAGACCACCAATTCCATTTACTTCTACAATAGACGGGCAAGATGCACCTCAAAGTTTTATCACGCCAGAAATGATCAAATCATACCCTAAAGCTGCGCCGAGAAAATCTACACGGCGTTGTCGTCAGCCTGAAAAAACTAAAATATTGACAAAAACACCGGAAAAGAATGATCAAGATCCTGAAACACAAGAAGAACCAAAGCAAAAGAAACCAAAGAAACTTCAGAAAATAAATAAGTCAAAGAAGCAAGTGATTAAGAGAAAAATTCTTCAACCAAATGATAGTGAAAAGTCGAAGATGTTTAGTGTGATGATGGTTAAATAATGATTGATCTGATTAAATAATAATTGATCTCAGTAAATATAATTGTTTTAAGTTATGTAAATAACTGTTTAATTGTATAACTATTTAAGTGTGAACTGTTTAATTTTTGTTATTATTTCAAGAATTTCTATTTAGTTTATAAGTGATTGATCTCAAAATGATTTTTTTAATTAATTTCAATGTTTGAGAAGTTCTCTATTCTGGTTATTTTTTTATTGTGAAAATTAATGAAAGCCATGTCAAGGCATAGATTTTAATTTAGTTTTTATTGTTTGTTGCTTTTGTTAAAAAAACTCAATTAAAATATTAAATATAATTTTAATATATAAAATTTATAAGTTTTTAATATAAATTGAAGTCAAAATATATATTTTTTTTCCCATAAATTTATAAGTTATCAAATCTTCCTACATGATGGATCATGTCTCCCACCTGTTGGGGAGAGATGAACCAAATTTCGTTTTTTTTTAAATCAATATAACATATTTATAAACTTATTGAAATTACAAAAACCACAAATTGTAACCATATAATAAGGCCATATTTATTGGGTGTACAATTTAATTCGGTCCGTTTTTTTGCTTGAA
>NW_022639589.1:454587-463026 GCF_010583005.1 Odontomachus brunneus | reverse complement strand
CCAAGGTAATGCTCTGTATTTGGTGGGATCAGAAGGGTGTGATCTACTATGAGCTGCTAAAACCTAGCCACTACTTTTTCCCATCTTTCTGGCAATTTATGGATTCCGTCGCGGAAGAAGCGTTCATCTTTTGAAGCCAAGAATGAATCGAGCCAATTTTTGATACCCTGTTCTGAAGTGAAGTGTATTCCAGTCAAAGCGTTCTGCATCGATCGAAACAAATGGTAGTCGGAAGGGGCAAGGTCTGGGCTATAAGGCGGGTGAGCCAGAACTTCCCATCCGCTATTTTCCAAATAGTTTTTAACCGGAACAGCAACATGAGGCCAGGCGTTGTCATGGTAAAAGATTATGGACTCGTGTCTGGTCGCATATTCTGGACGTTTTTCGGCTATAGCTCGCTTTAAACGGATCAATTGTCGCCTGTAGAAGTCTCCCGTGATGGTTTGACCAGGTTTTAGCAGCTCATAGTGGATCACACCCTTCTGATCCCACCAAATACAGAGCATTACCTTGGCATCATGGATATTCGGCTTCGGCGTTGATGTTCCCGGTTGGCCGGGCTTTACATACGATTTTTTGCGTTTCGGGTTGTCGTAGTGAATCCATTTTTCGTCCCCGGTAATGATTCGATGCAGAAAAGACTTCTTTTTGTACCGTTCAAGCAACATTTCGGACATGCAAAATCGTCGTTCGATATCTCTCGGTTTCAATTCGTATGGGACCCAATTTCCTTGCTTTTGGATGTATCCCGCGGCTTTGAGTCGTTTCGAAATAGCTTGTTGAGTAACTTCCAATGTTCTTGCGAGCTCTTTTTGCGTTTGACACGAATCTTGATCGAGTAATGTTTCTAATTCTTCATCTTCAAACTTTTTCGGTTGACCCGAACGCTCTTTGTCTTCAACACTAAAATCACCACTTTGAAATCGTCGAAACCATTCTCTGCAAGATTTATCCGACGGTGCAGATTCACCATAAACTTCCACAAGCATTCGATGCGCTTCAGCTGCACTTTTCTTCCAATTGAAACAGAAAATCAAAACTTCCCGCAAATGGTTCTTATTTGGAACGAAACTCGACATTTTCAACGCAGTAAAAATTAAACTTGTTGTGCAAAACTCAAAGGCTTGTAAACAATATTTGGTTGACAGATGTTGACACTTCATGATACAGCAAAAATCAGCTGTCGCCGTCAACCATTTATAGCACCTAGAGCCATCTTTTGAAAACGGACCGAACTAAGTTGTACACCCAATACTTTCATATGAATAAAAATTCTATATATTAATTATACTAAATTTTATGGGCCTTTAAATAAAACGTGGTTCAACTCTCCCGAATTCCCCCTACTTGCAATATTACAGCAATATTTAAGAAATATTACAAATATAATATATTTTTTACTTATTTACTAGTTATTTGTCACGTAAAGAGCAAACAATATTCAAGAAAACATTTTTAAAAAATTTGAAGATATTTTTAAAACGTTAGAAATAATGGCATAAGTTCTTTTTTTTTACTAAAATAATATTTATTAACGTTTGGAAGATTGTTGTTTTTTAATATTTAATAAACATTTATTTTAATATTTAAAAAATGTTTTTCTAAATGTTAACATTTAACATTTAAAAAATATTTTCTAATTTTGTTAAAATAAACATTTATTAAATATTAAAAATCAAAACATTTTCCAAACGTAAAAAACGTTAAAAAACATCTTTTTAATGAAAAAAAAAGAACTTATCCCAATATTTTTAACGTTTTCAAAATGTTTCCTTAAATGTTTTTTAAATTGTAATGTTTTGTAATGTCAACACCTAGGTAAACATATTTTACATAAATATTTTATACAGATATTTCTGACTTTTCTTTTATTATATGAAATATTTGAAGTATAAATAGTATATTTTGTGATTGTACTAAATAATATTATAAGAAAATTATAATTAGTACTTCGGCTGCGCATATGGGGATAATAAAAAACACTTAGTATCAGTTGAAGAAATAGCGCAGCAGCTAAGATAGTAGACTAAGAACCTGGAAGTGTCTGAGGTCTCGAGTTCGCGTCCAACTAGTACTAAGTAAATTTTCAGGTGCGAAAATAGTGAAGAATCAAATAAAGGAGCTAAATTTTATTTAAAATCAACATAAACTGACTAGTTGCAATCGTTTCTGCAAGATATGTTTTTTGTTTAGGGGTTACACTTATTTTTTTTTAAAGTTAACCCTCATTTCGGTGTTGACCGTCAATTGACGATCCGAATTTATACTAAACATTTAAGGGTTCTTTCGAAGGTATTTTTACACAAAAAATTGGATGTTTTTTTTCGTAAGGATATGAAATTCTGCGTTTATACATGTATAAGATGTGAGAGTCAAATTGATCCAAAAGGGTCACATAAAAATCACAAAATTTTTTTTATTAAAATGTTATCTCATAAACTTTTACAAATAGACAACTTTTATAATTCTCTGCAGATTGTCCTAGATGGGATACTTAATCAAGAAATCACTATAATCATGGGCGATTGGAATGCTAAGATGGGGTGCACTGACTTGAATTCCCACATTCGAAATGTAGTTGGAAAATACGGAACCGGGGACCGGAACAAGAGAGGTGAAAGACTCATTCAGTTTTGCACTAACAACTTTACGATAGCAAACACAATACTCCAACAACATATAAGAAAGATGTATACCTGGCAATTATCAGACAGGCGTACCAAAAACCAAATTGATTATATTATAATTTGCAACCGGTGGAGATCTACCATACGCTCGACGAAGACATATCCTGGAGCGGACTGTGGTACAGAATCACAGGTTATTGACATGTAAGTTCCAAGTAAAGACAAAGGTCTGCAAAAGAGCTACAAGAGGAGACAGAGTACTAATTGCTAACCGGGCAGCTTTCGCGGACAGACTAAAATTGCGTCAATGAATATGGAAGGGCTACTCACATCTGAAGACTTGTGGACTGGTTTCAGAGATTTCAGCCGACCACGGCTTCTTTACTGGAAACATAACGAACGAAGGAAGACGCAAAAAACCAAGTCTGGATCTCTACCAATATCTTCTAGCTGATAGAAAAAAGGAGGAAGTTACTGACATCTGGCTTAAATAACATCAGAAAGGAGGATGAATATCACAAGCTATCATCATCCATACAAAGAAACTGCAGAAGAGACAAAAATAACTTCCTGAATAATATCTGCGCAGATATTCAAACCCATACGGATCACCTCCAACCTAAGGACGTATTTTTTTTTCCTCAAGGATCCTAAAACAGATCACACGCAAATTTAAACCTCAAACTTGGTCTGTTTGTGACGAGCAAGGGACAGACATCGACAACGTGATGGAGATATGGAGAAGGTACTGCGAAAGACTATACGCAGAGAACAAAGCGATAACAGCCGGCTACCAAGAAAAGTACGAACAAGAACCGCACATCTTGAAAAAAGTAGTGGAGAAAACTATAAGAAAATTAACGACAAGGCTGCAGGTGTAGACCGTATTACTGTGGAGATGTTTAAGGCGAAAGGGCCTACTGGGATAGAATATGTCTACTGCATCCAAAAAATATAGACCACCACGATATGGCCCAAGAATTGGACCACCTCAATGATAATTCCACTCTACAAGAAAGGTCCAACTAACAGGTGTGAGAACTATCGTCTAATAACGCTCATCACGCATGCCAGTAAAATCCTGCTTTATGTCATACACGGTCGGTGGTAGACGTTTACGAACCAACAGATAGCCGGCCGGAACAGGCCGGCTTCGTCAGTGGAAGGGGCATACAAGAGCAGATTTTGAACTTGCGACAACTGATCGAAAAGGCCCGAGAATATTATGTACTGATGTTTCTGTGCTTCATAGATTACGAGAAAGCGTTTGACTACGTTAAATGGTACCTACTGGTGGTCGATTTTAAAGGAGATGGGTGTTCCGCCTCACCTCACCCATCTGATAAAAAATCTGTACGAAAATAGCACAGCCATTATAAGACTTGAGAATAACATCTCAGATGGCAGCCCGATCAGAAAAAGGTGAGACAGGGCTGCATACTATCACCCTTACTATATAACATCTATAGTGAGCACATAATGAGACAGGTGCTAGAGGACTGGGGTGGCGGCGTAGTTGTGGGTGGAGAGAGAATATCAAACCTCAGATATGCGGATAATACGTTGCTAATTGCTAAGAGCAAAGAAGAGCTTCTCACATTTATAGACAAAAAAGAGCTTCTCACATTTATAGACAAACTCAAGGACCTTAGTCTGAGGTATAGTCTACGTCTAAATAATGCCAAAACAAAAATAATGATAGTCGATCGAGAACATAACAACCTCCTAAACATTCTGAATATCAGCGGATTCGAGGTGGTGAATAAGTTCGTATATCTGAAGGGAATGGTGGATAACCAAGGTGACTGCGAGGCTAAAATCCGTAGACGCATCTAACTAGGAAGAACAATTATGTCCCAGTTAACCAAGATATGGAAGAACCACAACGTCACGCACTGCACCAAAATCAATTTAGAACGATGTTTTTTTCGGTCTTCAACGCATCCAAGATATGGACATTGCAAGCAGCCGACAAACGACGTGTGGACGCATTTGAAATATGGTGTTGGCGAAGAATGCTCCGCATTCCATGGATGGCAAAAAAAACAAACATATCAATTCTAGCTGAGATAGACCCTCCCCAAAGATTATCCAGCTCCGTATACGGCCGAATTCTGAAGTTTTTCGGACATATTAACTGCAGTAACAATATCAAACTCCTGATAGTTCAAGGTAAGCCAGAGGGAAAACGAAGAAGAGGCCGTTTACCAACCCGATATCGGTGAACCGATAGCGTGAAGCAACTTTTTAATACAAACATGCAAGAGGCAGTAAGGACTACAGCCAGTCGGGACAAATGGCGGGATACTATTGAAAATGCCATCAGTAGATTGGAAAGACAACAAATATAGTCACCACATATCAAGGTGTCAAGGACTAAGTTGATGATGATCTCGTAAATTAAGCCTGCTAAAGAAAAGAATGTTTCAAAAAATTAGTAAAATTTTGGAAGAGAGAAAGTCGTTACCTTTAGACAGATGAATTTCATACAAGCAGAATTTTATACTCTCTCGATTGGGTCACATTAATCCCATATTATCATATTAGAACCTAGTCTTTGACTGTCACACATTATACATGTTTAAATGCAGAATTTAATACTTTATCAATTTCCGGGATCAAAAATAGATCGTGTCATTTGAAAAAAAAACAATTTGACCTCCAAATGACCTTCTAAATTATACTTTGTGACATTTTCAAGGTTTTACTCCCAAATAACACTCAATAAATCCTGTTTTCATCTGAGTCGCTTTGTCCTAATTTTCATCTGAGTCACTTTGTCCTAAAGCTTGAATTTTCTGAGTTATTCAGGGGGTCCCCTATCTTTTATACCCACTGTATATTGTATAAAATATATACAGGGTGTTCAGCGTAACGGTCCGCATGAATTGTTTGAGACTTCTGAAGTGTTTAAGGAAAAGATGGCAAAGTGAATTTTTAAATGTTTAGTGCTGCAACATGCAATAACAAAAGGTAAAAAAGTATCTCTTTTCATAAAGAAATCAGTCACCTTTTTTAAATAGAACAATGCATATTTTCCAAATAATATTGTAGAGGACTTCAAAATGAATTCAACGAACTATCACAAATATCAGTTTTATTAATATTTAATATCAAATGTGCTGCATTATTTTAAATAACAGTACTTATAAACAAAATACAAATCTCACTGCTACTTCAAGATACATTTGAAAATCGTATTATAAATACACATTAACTAATCTGATGATTGTTTCATTCTCCATATTTATCTCCGATAGATTTTTTTATAGTGATATCTGAAAGCTCTTGTGTATAAAACACCAATTAATATTAGGACTTTGAATAAGTTCTCGCTGATTTTCCGTGAAAATTAATGCTTTATTTAAAAAAAGTCGTAAAAAACATGTCACAAAGTATTGTCCATCGCTAGCCACTACTTTTTCCCATCTTTCTGGCAGCATTTGAATTCTACGTCGGAAAAAAGACACATCTTTTGAGGCTATTCAAGACTCGAGCCATTTTTTGACATCTTCATAAGAATGAAAATGCTGCTCACCCAAGCCATCGATCGGAACACATGATAATCAGAAGGGGTAATGTCTGGTGAATACGGCGGGTGGGGTAGGACTTCCCACTTAAGCGTTTACAAGTAGGTTTTCACCGGTTGTGCAACATGTGGCCGAGCGTTGTCATGTTGCAAAATCACTTTGTCGTGTCTCTGCTCGTATAGCGTTTTTCCTTCAATGCTCGACTCAAACACATCAATTGTAGTCGATAGCGGTCTCCCGTGATGGTTTCGTTCGGTTTGAGCAGCTCATAATAAACTACACCCAGCTGATCCCATCAAATGCAGAGCAGAAGCTTCGAACCATGGATATTCGGATTTGCCGACGATATTGATGCATGGCTGGGCTTATCCCACGATCTTCTACGCTTAGAATTATCGTAGTATATCCACTTTTCATCGCCAGTCACGATACGATGTAAAAAACTTTTCCTTTTCTGCCGTTGAAGCAGCTGTTCACACGTGAAAAGACGCCGTTCGACGTCTCTCGGCTTCAACTCGTACGGCACCCAAGTTCTTGCTTTTGAATCATTCCTAATACTTTCAAACGTTTCGAAACTGTTGTGTGACCAACTCCTAATGATTCTGCAAGTTCAGCTAGCGTCTGACATGTGTCTTCATGAAGTAATGCCTCCAATTCTTCGTCTTCAAACTTTTTCGGTGCGCCAGAGCGTTCTTTATCTTCAACATCAAAATCGTTATTTTTGAAGCGTCTAAACCAATCACTGCATGTTGTTTCCGACAGAGCATGGTCGCCGTAAGTCTCAACAAGAATTCTGTGTGCTTCAGCTGCAGATTTTTTTTTAATAAAGTAGTGCAGTAAAATTCCCCGCAAATACTTTTTTTTGGCACGAAACTCGACATGTTTAACACTATAAAAAAAAAAGTTGTTTACACTTCGGCGAAATGACATACACTGAATGTCAAGCTTGCTTATAGTACTTCCTTATAGATGCGTTATCTTAAACTACACGCACGCAGTCCTGATAACGCCATCTGTTGGAACTTATTCAAGGTGCTAATAATATTCAAAATCTTCAAGAAAAGATAATTACAGCTTATGCAAATTTAGATTCAAACAGTGAGAACTTATTCAAGGTCCTAATAATATTTAAAATCTTCGAGAAAAGATAATTACAGCTTATGCAAATTTAGATTCAAACAGCGTAATAGTTGCTGCGCAGAATAATTTGTTAAAAAGAATAATATTTAGTGTTGCAGAAGCAACCAAGCAATTTGAACATTTGCTTGCAAAAGCTGGAACCTTTTTATTGTTTTACTATTGTTGTTAATAAAACTGACATTTATCATAGTGCGTGGAATTTATCTTAAAGTCCTCTACAATATTACGTAAAAAAAAGTGAGAGACGCGCACAGGAATATTTTTTCCATAAGAAATAGATTGGTATGTATTCATCGCAAGATTGAGAAATATTTACCGTCGTATAGGTGGAATATCTTTTTACGCACACAACGATAATCTTTTTTAAAAGAAAAAGAATATCGTAGTTCAAATAAAAAATGTTCTCATTTACTGGAGCTTAAACGGAAAAACAATCTCAAAAAAATTGAAACTATTCAATACTTTATCAAACAAGTCATTGTTGACAATCCTTCTAATCGAATCGGACTACGTTTATCGAAAAATATCATGGTTAAGGAAAAATTTCTTATTCGTTTTCACTGTAAAATTTGAAGAAATGAAAATATTAGGAACAGCTTCCAACCGCCTTGACCTTGACAAATATTGTCAAGATCATGGCCCTGAACAACATTCAAAAGATTTGAACCGTCGGTCAAACACCTTGGGTACCAATGCTAATGGCAACAATGTTGTAACTTTGAAGTCTTTTAACTCGAAAGATACTTAATAAAAAAACATTTTATTATAGTGTTTTGGAAAGCCCTCGAGGTAAGCTACAAGAATATGCAATGAAAAATGGAGGTTTCCATTTAAGAAATTGAAGGTGACCTTTACATGATTTTCAAACGATTATGTAGGATGAAGCCAATTGCACCATCTCATATCCCCCTCCGAACCATACAACTTTTGTTTGAAATATTTTTCTGTAGCTTCCATATTTTTCGAGATATTTGCCTGGTTCGATTAAAATGACACACACACACACACACACACACACGTGCATGTGTGTATATATAAAACAAAAAAATATATGTAAATATATATATATATGTATAGAGTATATATATGTATATATATATATATATATATATATATATATATATATATATATATATATATAT
>NW_022639589.1:452224-454577 GCF_010583005.1 Odontomachus brunneus | reverse complement strand
TATATATATATATATATATATATATATATATATATAGAGTATATATATATATATATATATATATATATATATATATATATATATATATATATATATATATATCGGTATAAAGTGTCGGTTGCTAAGGTAGAATTTCAGAAAAATCTAGAAGTTTATGTAGTTTTTGACGCAATCGAAGGCATCTGGGAGATGTCTAAAAAAGCTGCAAAGCAGTATTTTTTAATTCAAAAGTAGTATTAATTCTTTTAAATAGCTTATGAACCTATTCCTATAGATCGTGCCTTTTCCATGTTTCTATCTAAACGCGAATTGGTCATCCGCTATCCGTTGACTTGTATCAATAATAGGCATTAGCCTCTTTAAAAATAGAGTTTGATTTAAGTACTAATTCACTTTTTCCATAATTTCGGTACCGCCTTCATTGGGGTTAGACACAAACACTCCACTTAGATATTTGGCGAATGTGTCAGCTTTTTTATTATCACTTTTGGCCCATGTGTTATTGTCCTTACGTATGGGCGTTTGGTAAGTTATTGGTCGTTTAAGCTTCCAATGCCGGGATTCTGTAACTTGTTATGCAATCGTTATGTGCTAATAATGACTGCATAACGAGTTACAAAATCCCCGCACTAGTCACTTTCCAAAGGAAGTAATCCGTATCTGCTGTTGAGATTTAAGATTGCTAAATAAGTTTAAATGCTTCGGTTTTTGTCATTGTTTAAAAGTTGTTTGAGGTGTGCAGTAATCATGTTCAGTCGCGTCTTATCTCTTTGAAATCTTGTTTGTTGCCACCTTTTCCTAGCTCGACATTTCAGGACGAGATCAACTTTGCTTTTTTAAATGAAAACATATTTTTTATTACGGATTTACGGAATATACTGCACTATAACACCCGTGCGTGAACTCTTATATGCCCCCTTTTTGTATTTTGATTCTTATCGTGAAAGTTCTTTTTTCATAATTATTACGGAATTTTATTCCGTAGTTTAAGAAAAAAACAACTTTTGTTTGAAAACATTTTTTATACGACCTCTATTTTCTAAGATATTTACGGAAATATCTACAAAATCATTGGTTTCAATCATTTTTATTCGAATTCTATATATATATATATATATATATATATATATAAATGTCAAATCTTATCGACCCATAAGTCTGCTATCAATCCCTTTCAAAGTAATAGAAGCTCTATTTTTAAAGAGGCTAATGGCTATTATTGATACAAGTCAACGGATAGCGGATGACCAATTCGCGTTTAGACAGAAACATGGAAAAGGCACGATCTATAGGAATAGGTTCATAAGCTATTTAAAAGAATTAATACTACCTTTGAATTAAAAAATACTGCTTTGCAGCTTTTTTAGACATCTCCCAGGCCTTCGATTGCGTCAAAAACTACATAAACTTCTAGATTTTTCTGAAATTCTACCTTAGCAACCGACACTTTATAGTCAAGCAAGGAGAAGATGTGAACAATCTCCATAAAATACAGTCAAGGGTTCCCCAGTAGTGTGCTGGGACCAATATTGTACCTCTTGTACATTTCGGATCTACCTAAGACTGAAGGAGTGATAATATGTACTTTTGTTGATGATATTGCGGTCTTAGCGGTAAACGAGAGCCCTATGGCAGCATCCACCAAGTTACAAAAAAATCTGAATAACATCTCGCAGTGGCTGAAAGACTGGCATATTAAGGTCAACAAAGCCAAATCTGTGCAGGTGACCTTCATAACTAGACGTGAAACATGTCCACTTGCTTCACTAAATAAGATTCAAATTCCCCAGACTGAGTCTTTATCTCGACAGACAACTTAATTTGAGAAAACACATTTTCACCAAGAGAAAAGCGCTGGGCTTGCAGTTCAGAAAGCTTTACTGGCTAATTCCAACTCGAAAATCCCAACTCTCTATGGAAAATAAATTATTACTGTACACGCACCGGCGTTAATGCCGTCCGAATATCCATGTGACTCGCACACGATAACGCGTCACTCATCACTGCTGCGTGTAGGTGAGCCATGAGCAGCACGGAGTGGCGGAGGGAGCCAGCGGTATACGATCCTCGGACGCTTGGAGAGGGAATAGTGGTGGGAGTCGCGGCGATCTTCCATCCTCTATCGCAAACGTAAGAACGAGAGAAATAGCATTATAAGACGTCTGGACAGAAATGCCGTCCTAAAATACGTGTGACACACACTAAGAAAACGCTTGACTCACACTGTCCGTCTATACGTGAGCAATACGCGGTGTCCCGACGACTGTTTCGCTCGCTCGAACGTTCATGCATTTTTCATTGTTAGCAAGGAAATTACTGTAATGTAAAAATCTTGGGGAAAGGTTTTTAGGAG
>NW_022639589.1:446433-448868 GCF_010583005.1 Odontomachus brunneus | reverse complement strand
ATAGCGAATTCGGTTGCTTGCACTAGTGTGCACTGAGTGCGCACTAAGGCTTGTTCATAGTATGTTATTATATTTAAAGATTGTCTTAAATAATTCTCAAATAAATTCTCAAATATTTTTAACCATAATATGATATGTATAACATCCGTACGAATCATTTTATTAGTTAAAATGTTTTTAAATATGTATTTAAGACACGATCTTAAATATAAGAATGTACTGTAAACAAGCCTTAATGCGCACTCAGTGCGCACTAGTGCAAGCTACCGAATTCGCTATTAGTGTGTGTCACACGCATTTTAGGACGGCATTTCTGTCCAGACGTCTTATAATGCTATTTCTCTCGTTCTTACGTTTGCGATAGAGGATGGAAGATCGCCGCGACTCCCACCACTATTCCCTCTCCAAGCGTCCGAGGATCGTATACCGCTAGCTCCCTCCGCCACTCCGTGCTGCTCCTGGCTCACCTACACGCAGCAGTGTTGAGTGACGCGTTATCGTGTGCGAGTCACACGGATATTCGGACGGCATTAACGCCGGTGCGTGTACAAGTGCATACTCAAACCCATCTAGACTTACAGGGTGCAACTATGGGGTACAACTGCCAACCCCAATATTGAAATCATTCAACGTTTTCAATAAAAAATACTTCGTACTATTGTCGACTTTTGTCCTTGGTATATAACTAATAAAAAGCTGTATCACGAATTGAACATTCCTACTGTAAGAAATGAAATTAAAACCATAGCTGAAAAATATAAATTAGCAACTAACCTAATGAAACCAGAGAGGTTCTTCCTTAAACTGAAGAGAAGAACTCCACAGGACCTAACCACAGCATACACATGTTAATATAAAATGGGAGTGCCAATGAACTCTCTCCATACAAGGTCCCTTATATGTATAATAATTGCTGGATGTCGAAGCTAGACAGATTGCAATGTTCAAATTATCTAATAAAAAACATTCGCTTGACATTATTTGCCGTCCATAAGCTTTTCAATGCGACTTAAGCGATGTATTAACCCTTTGGCCTACAACCACGAGTGAGACTCGTGGTAAGGAATTTGGTCCATAAACAATAAGCACGAGTCTGACGTGGTACTTCGTTCGGACCAAATATAAACAAGACGAGCCTGGCCGAGACTATGGCCCCAAGCAATCAGGAGATAGCGTGTAGATCAAGGGGTTAAAACTATGTATTTTGTAATTACACCTTCACTGAAGAGGATCCAAAACTTGAACCAAAATGTCTGAACATTTGTAAATACAAATCTATCAATGTAAATTGGTTTTATTAAATTGTGAATTTCGTCTTTAAGATCGGCTGTTGGCTCTTATTTGCTTTATTCTCTGTTTGTTTAAAAAAAAAGTATATAGTGCTATTTAAAAATATAAGATGATCTTGATTTTTCTTTATAAAAAAAAATGTTTTTACTATGAGTTATTGCAAGTTGTAAATTGAACAAAGCAGTTGAAACTTCACTTTTCACAATCTTTTCTCTAATCTGTCAGAGATGTCTGAAAAATTATACGAAACGTTAATATCCTGTATATGTACACGCACCGGCGTAAATGCCGTCCGTATATCCGTGTGACTCGTACACGATGACACGTCACTCACACACTGCTGCCTGTAGGTAAGGTACGAGCAGCACGGTGTGACGGAGGGGACTAGCGGTATACGATCGTCGAATGCTTGAGAGGGAATAGTGGTGGGAGTCGCGGCGATCTTCCATCCTCTATCGCAGGCGTAAGAGCGAGAGAGATAGCATTATAAGACGTCGTGGACAAAAATGCCGTCCTAAAATACGTGTAGACGCACACTAAGAAAACGCTCGACTCACACTGTCTCGTCTATACGTGAGCAATTCCGACGATTGTTTCGCTCGCTCGAACATCCATGCATTTTTTCTTGTTAGCAAGGAAATTATTGTAATGTAAAAGGAGATCTTGGGGAAGGGTTTTCAGGAGGCTTCGACAAGTGCTTCTTAATAGCTCCTCTTAAAAAAATAAATAAATATTAGATTACTAGATTTATTTCAATACAGAATACTGCATCAATATAGAATACTGCAACAATACAGCGCTTGTATATGTTGTCGAAGTAGAATATTTTTAATTTTAATGTTGCATAAACACACGAGATATAATTATTTCATATTTTATGCGTTCGAATATCGTTCCATCGTTATAAAATTTGGTGGCTCTGAAAAGGGCCGATTTTTGCGCCTTTCAAATAATTATTGTTCCTTATTACTATGGATATAGAAATGCGGCCCGTTTCTGCTATCATCGTCCGCTTTTTTTCGTTCGTTGTCTGGGAAAAATTTCGGCTTCGACCCGACTTTCTCGCAAACTTGATTGATTCGATACCTAATCGATTCAATCAAATTATCGACCGTGCCAGGTATTGGACTGACTATTGACTGACT
>NW_022639589.1:446186-446423 GCF_010583005.1 Odontomachus brunneus | reverse complement strand
CAAGGAAATTACTGTAATGTAAAAATCTTGGGGAAAGGTTTTTAGGAGGCTTTGACAAATGTTTCTTAATAGCTACTCTTGAAAAAAAAATAAATATTAGAGTTATTTTAGTATAGAATTCTGAACCAACATAGAATATGTTGCAACAATATAACGTTTGTGTAGGTTGTCGATCGAAGAAGAGTATTTTTAATTTTATTGTTGCATAAACACGCGAGATATAATTATTTCATATTT
>NW_022639589.1:423482-446176 GCF_010583005.1 Odontomachus brunneus | reverse complement strand
CACTATTCCCTCTCCAAGCGTCCGAGGATCGTATACCGCTAGCTCCCTCCGCCACTCCGTGCTGCTCCTGGCTCACCTACACGCAGCAGTGTTGAGTGACGCGTTATCGTGTGCGAGTCACACGGATATTCGGACGGCATTAACGCCGGTGCGTGTACAAGTGCATACTCAAACCCATCTAGACTTACAGGGTGCAACTATGGGGTACAACTGCCAACCCCAATATTGAAATCATTCAACGTTTTCAATAAAAAATACTTCGTACTATTGTCGACTTTTGTCCTTGGTATATAACTAATAAAAAGCTGTATCACGAATTGAACATTCCTACTGTAAGAAATGAAATTAAAACCATAGCTGAAAAATATAAATTAGCAACTAACCTAATGAAACCAGAGAGGTTCTTCCTTAAACTGAAGAGAAGAACTCCACAGGACCTAACCACAGCATACACATGTTAATATAAAATGGGAGTGCCAATGAACTCTCTCCATACAAGGTCCCTTATATGTATAATAATTGCTGGATGTCGAAGCTAGACAGATTGCAATGTTCAAATTATCTAATAAAAAACATTCGCTTGACATTATTTGCCGTCCATAAGCTTTTCAATGCGACTTAAGCGATGTATTAACCCTTTGGCCTACAACCACGAGTGAGACTCGTGGTAAGGAATTTGGTCCATAAACAATAAGCACGAGTCTGACGTGGTACTTCGTTCGGACCAAATATAAACAAGACGAGCCTGGCCGAGACTATGGCCCCAAGCAATCAGGAGATAGCGTGTAGATCAAGGGGTTAAAACTATGTATTTTGTAATTACACCTTCACTGAAGAGGATCCAAAACTTGAACCAAAATGTCTGAACATTTGTAAATACAAATCTATCAATGTAAATTGGTTTTATTAAATTGTGAATTTCGTCTTTAAGATCGGCTGTTGGCTCTTATTTGCTTTATTCTCTGTTTGTTTAAAAAAAAAGTATATAGTGCTATTTAAAAATATAAGATGATCTTGATTTTTCTTTATAAAAAAAAATGTTTTTACTATGAGTTATTGCAAGTTGTAAATTGAACAAAGCAGTTGAAACTTCACTTTTCACAATCTTTTCTCTAATCTGTCAGAGATGTCTGAAAAATTATACGAAACGTTAATATCCTGTATATGTACACGCACCGGCGTAAATGCCGTCCGTATATCCGTGTGACTCGTACACGATGACACGTCACTCACACACTGCTGCCTGTAGGTAAGGTACGAGCAGCACGGTGTGACGGAGGGGACTAGCGGTATACGATCGTCGAATGCTTGAGAGGGAATAGTGGTGGGAGTCGCGGCGATCTTCCATCCTCTATCGCAGGCGTAAGAGCGAGAGAGATAGCATTATAAGACGTCGTGGACAAAAATGCCGTCCTAAAATACGTGTAGACGCACACTAAGAAAACGCTCGACTCACACTGTCTCGTCTATACGTGAGCAATTCCGACGATTGTTTCGCTCGCTCGAACATCCATGCATTTTTTCTTGTTAGCAAGGAAATTATTGTAATGTAAAAGGAGATCTTGGGGAAGGGTTTTCAGGAGGCTTCGACAAGTGCTTCTTAATAGCTCCTCTTAAAAAAATAAATAAATATTAGATTACTAGATTTATTTCAATACAGAATACTGCATCAATATAGAATACTGCAACAATACAGCGCTTGTATATGTTGTCGAAGTAGAATATTTTTAATTTTAATGTTGCATAAACACACGAGATATAATTATTTCATATTTTATGCGTTCGAATATCGTTCCATCGTTATAAAATTTGGTGGCTCTGAAAAGGGCCGATTTTTGCGCCTTTCAAATAATTATTGTTCCTTATTACTATGGATATAGAAATGCGGCCCGTTTCTGCTATCATCGTCCGCTTTTTTTCGTTCGTTGTCTGGGAAAAATTTCGGCTTCGACCCGACTTTCTCGCAAACTTGATTGATTCGATACCTAATCGATTCAATCAAATTATCGACCGTGCCAGGTATTGGACTGACTATTGACTGACTATTAACCATCGATCTCAATTTTTTTTGGCACAAAAATCGACTCTTTTCAGGCCCACCAAATTTTATAACGATGGAACGATACTTGAACGCATAAAATATGAAATAATCTCGCGTGTTTATGTAACACTAAAATTAAAAATATTTTACTTCGGCAACCTATACAAGCGCTGTATTATTACGATATTATATATTGATGCAGTATTCTATATTGAAATCTAATAATCTAATATTTCTTTATTTTTTTTTTAAGAGCGGCTATTAAGAAGCACTTGTCTAAGCCTCCTGAAAACAAGATCTCCTTTTACATTACAATAATTTCCTTACTAACAAGAAAAAATGCATGGATGTTCGAGCGAGCGAAACACCGCGTATTGCTCACGTATAGATGAGAGAGTGTGAGTCGAGCGTTTTCTTAGTGTGTGTCACACATATTTTAGGACGGCATTTCTGTCCACGACGTCTTATAATGCTATCTCTCTCGTTTTTACGTCTGCGATAAAGGATGGAAAATCGCCGCGACTCCCACCACTCTATGCCTTCTCCAAGCGTCCGACGATCGTATACCGCTAACCCTCTCCGCCACACCATGCTGCTCGTACCTCACCTATAGGCAGCAGTGATGAGTGACGCGTCATCATGTGCGAGTCACACGTATATACGGACGGCATTTACGCCGGTGCGTGTACAAGGTGTTCCAAAATAATTTTCGAAGCTCTCGTAGAGGCATAATACGGATCAAGGTAAACACAAAAGTCATATCGTTTTGCGATATTCGCAATAATTATGGAAATATTAATTAAAGAACATTTTTATATTCATCTCAATCCCTATTATGTCTCCACTAAGCTTCACACACACACACGCGCACGCGCGCGCGCGCATAAACACATACACATACCAGTAAACATACGAGTAACCATCCAACACATTCAAAATAACCTTCAAAACTTCGATTATATTTGGTTATCAAAATTATTACTTGTTTTACTATGTAATTACTATGTAAATTACTATGTAATTTTGTAGTAATATTGACCCTAAAACAATTTCGATTACCAAATATAAATGAAAATTCAAATTAAACGTTTCAAATTGACCGCCATTTTGGTATCGCCATGTTTGTTGAAAAAAATACCCATGGTATATTTTTTAAGTTAAAGTGTCGGGAACACATTTTAGACACTTTCCGAGCAATACTAACATGTTTTTATGTGAAAAATAACGGAAGAAGGAAAAATTAACCCTAAAAACTTACGTTTATTTTATTTTGCACAAATTTTGCATAAATTGCGATTTTTTTTATTTCTTCAACGCTATTCGATAAAGCGACATCGAAATTCGTAGGAATGGTACTCTTTATAAAGAACAGACCTCATTTCCGTGATAAAATAAATGGCTCAAATCAACGTAAAATTTCAACATATTTGAACGTTAATAAGTTAATTCGCACATGTAAAAGCACAGTATTTTATTAGCATGATGGAGAAATGTCATTATCTGCTGTTTTATTGCAGTAATTTTCTATACAGTCCCTGGTAGAAAATTAATTTCGAATTATCGTGCCGATCTCTCTTATATTATTTATACGCTGAATGGTTTCGTCTATATTTTACAACATAAAAGACGAACAAACTCTAAGATTTTTTTTTCTTAAACTTTAAGTGGGCAATACAAAGCACTTTTATCAAGTGAGGAATTGGCTTAATGTCTAAAGCGACAGATCATAACCCAAAAGACGACTCCGGTTCGAGTTCGAATCTCACCAGTGCTGAGTGAATTTTCAAACGTGATACAGTGTAAAATCAAGTAAAATTGTTAAATGTTTTCGAATCTATAAGAAAATATGAAAAACACGATATATTTGAAACGAGAAAATCTTACAAGTTATAAAAAAATAATATAGAAAACTTATATTTTCTCTAAAAATATAAATTAACGAAAAGATAAAAGGCAAATTGAAGTTCACGCACGGATGTATTAGTGCAGTAAAACCTAAAAATGTAGGTAATAGTAGAGAAATGTTTATTTAGTTACAAATGTTTCGGCCCATCCGTGAATCCTCCTCTTTAGTGTAATGTCAAAAATTGTCAAAAAGTATAGTCGTAAGCATAGACCTCACAAAATTGTAGCAAACCGACATCGGAATAAATTACCCATGAAAGTTGAAATTATCATGTGCAGTTGTAAATTTGTGTTTAACTAAACTATTGTTGAACTTGCCCCACCATCCGTCATAATAACAGTCATTCGCTTAAGCACTCATAAGGGTGCAACGGTTGTATTATCTATCAAAAAACCAAAATAAGTACAATTGGATGTAAAGTGTAAAAAGCTGAATAATCGCTAAATATTACCTTAGATACAGTATAGCAACCGAACAACAATATAAGAACGTAATTGTCAAGTAATAGGTAACTCTCCAAGTATTGGTCCGCTACGAAACAGATTGTTTGTATACAAATAACGCACGAGAAACATAACACCGAAAGCGCAAGAGGAGAATAAACAAATTTCATCTAAATAACGAGTAACCATTTTCTAATCTTTCCGTGTCCTTTTGAGAATTCAGTCCTCGTTTTTGTAACTTCATAAAAATCATTTCCGCAATACTTCTCTTCAAATAAAGCCGTTCCTCATATAAAATTTTTACACGATCCCAGAAAAACTCGTGGTTGTCAGTGGTTAACCCTATGTTCCTGCACAACTGTCAGATCAGAAGCAGAACTTCTAGGAATTCTTTTATGTTCGGAAACACGAGTGCTAAGTTTGTGGGACAAACGAGTAGGAAACTTACTACGTCTAAGGTAACATTTAGCTTTATTTAGCTTTTTACGATTTACGTCCAATTTCACTTACTTTTGTTTTTTTATAGACAATACAACCGTTGCATCCTTATAAGTGCTTAAGCGGATAACTGTTATTGTGACGGATGGTAGGATAGGTTTGACAATAGTTTAGTTAAACGCAAATTTACAACTGCACACTTTCATGAGTAATTTGTTCCAATGTCGGTTTGCTACAATTTTGCAAGGTCTATGCTGCGACTATACTTTTTGATAATTTTTGTACATTACACTGAAGAGGAGGATCCATGGATGGGCCTAAACGTTTGTAATTAAATAAATA
The DNA here is from genome assembly GCF_010583005.1 of Odontomachus brunneus. Classification (NCBI taxonomy): domain Eukaryota; kingdom Metazoa; phylum Arthropoda; class Insecta; order Hymenoptera; family Formicidae; genus Odontomachus; species Odontomachus brunneus. The sequence goes on along the minus strand of NW_022639589.1, from coordinate 441,006 downwards.
TTTTTCTACGTTGAGAATTATCATCTACATATTTAAGTTTTACTGCACTAGTACATCCGTGCTTGAACTCCAATTTGCCTTTTATTTATCTTTTCGTTAATTCATATTTTCTCATTGCATTTTACGAGTATTTATGAGTATTTATGAGGAAACGCTCATTCTATGAGTAATTATGAAAAATTATGAAAAAATTTTCTACCAGAGATTTAATTAAAGAACTTACGAAACGACAGAATCTGCGCGTAATCTGCCACCAATCTGCCGTCAAAATCTGTCGGCAGACTCTGCGCGCAAGTCTGTTAGTAGATAACTCTGTCAGCAGTCTGACGGCAGATTGGGGACGCAGATGTCTATAGATCTGTCGACAAATCCTGCTTAAATTCGACAGATTCTGTCGTCAATCTTATGTCAATCTGCGCACAGATTACTTACTAGGTACTGCCTGCCGTTCTCAAGAAATTGTCAATAGATATTTATATAAAACTCTTGGATGAGACTTCCACTAAAGAGTACGTTCTACCTTATCACTCGTATTTATTTACCAATTTTGTATATTTAATATCTTAAAAATAATCGATGTGCAAAAATATGTAAAACTTTTTCGTTTAGTTTGACGAATTCTATTTACACTTGAACGAATGTATAAGATGCATCATACACCCCATAAAGGAAATTCCTTCGAACAAACGACAGTTTCAAGTTACCTCTTAAAGTAGTGAAGTAGAATGTTCACGAAATGTGCGTTAGAAACAAATTCACGAAATATGAGTAATAAATATATACTGTTTCGTTATTATTAATCAAAGAAATATGGCTAAAAATCAAATAAGTTTTGTAAATCCCTAATACAATATACTATCTAGTGTGTTATGTATTGAGTTATCGGAAAAGTCATGACGTATTTTTTCTATGTTTTTCAAAGGTCATTTATTTATATAAAGAACAAAGATCAATCAATGATATATTACTCGTTTTGTTCGATAACCTTTTGCCATCTTTCAGTGAGCTTCATAATTAAAATAATAAGCTCGTTCATAAAAGGACTTGTCTTTATCGAAAAATTGAATAAGGTGCTGATTTACAGTCTCATCTGAATTGAACGTTATACCACGCAAGGAGTTTTGAAGAGAGCGAAACAAGTGAAAGTCTGACGGCGCAAGGTCAGACGAGTATGGTGTGGCAACACATCCCATCCAAGCTCCAATAATTTTTGACGGTTGATCAAACTTGTGTGTGGTCTCGCGTTGTCGTGATGGAACACAATTCCTTTACGATTAACGAGCTCTGGACATTTCTGGATGATGGATTCGTTCAAACTGTCCAATTGCCGACAGTACACATTCGAATTGATTGATTCCTTGGTAGGAGCTCAAAAACACGACACCTTTAAAATCCCACCACACTGAGAGCATAACCTTCCTCTGATAAATGTTTCCTTTCGATATCGTTTGAGGCAAATCATCACGTCGGGACCAAGTCCGTTTGCGCACCACATTGTTGTAAACAATTCACTTCTCATCACCAATTATCAGTCGCTTCAAAAAAGGATTGTTTTCCTTACGTTTAATGAGCATATCGCATATGTTTATACGCGCCGTCAAATGAACTTCTTTGAGTTCATGAGAAACCCAAATATTGCTTACGTATAACCCAGCTTCTTTAGGTCGTGAACGCTTGATAGATGTTCAATGTTTCTGCAATCTCTCGTGTCGTGTGGTTTGACTCGATCAATGCTTTTATTTTGTCGTCATCAACCTCAATAGGCCTCGCTGACCGAGGAGCGTTTTTGAGATCAAAATCACCAGCACGGAACCATCGTTGGCACTAACGTTCTTGTATAGCATTGTCACCGTAAACTTTACGCAACTTTTCACAAGCTTGACGCGTGTTCTTCCCTTTACGGAAGTAAAACAGTAATATATGGCAAAAATGCACAGTTTGGTCTTCCATCTTCAACTTGTTATAAAATCTCCAAAACTCAACCAAATCGCTCAATTTTTTTTAGAATGAAACTGGAACTGTCAGTTGTCAAATGATATAGAAACATAGATGCGAATGACTCTAGTACTTCAAAAAATGAACTAGCGTCATCTGTTGCAAAAATGTGTCATGACTTTTCCGACAACCCAATATATAGCTTTATGTAACATATTATATGTACCAAGTTGTCAATTTATGGCTTTTGTGTTGTGGCTGATGTGCCGTGACCATCTTGATTAATAACATCAGAAGCGAGGAAATATATGCTCTAAATTTTTGTGAAATACATCGAAATAAGAGGTTATGCCTCTAAAATGATACTATCAATTGTGAGTACATTTATAAAATATTCCTTTTACTTTAAAAATTTTCCTTTTACTTTAACAATCAATAAGTAGTCGTAAAATTAACATGACAAAATTATAAGAAAAAATAAGTTAAAAAGAATGATCACGTGCCATTAATTTTATAGTTATTTATTAATTTTTTATGTAAAAAGAAAATTATCGGAATATTTTACAAATGTACTCAAATAATCAAATCACTTTAGTAAATATCCTTTTATTTCAACGTATTCGCAAGAATTTAAATAAACAAAAAATGTATTAAAATTTATTATGATTATTTTTATTAATAAAAATTACTTAGAAATTGTGTTTTATACTTATTCGACAAATTTTTTTATCAAGATAATAGTCATTAAATTGAGTATAAATAGTCATTATAATTAACAAACCTGGCTAGCAGGAAGAGATTCCGATAATTGGCCTGGACTAGCTAAAGAAGCTGCATATTGATGTAAATGTGCCGGGGACATCGATGCAGGTGCCTATATATAAAAGAATATAAAACGAACAATATAAATAATGCAAATGAGCATATATAGGAATAGAAAACTAACAAGTAAAAGTACGAAAGTGACTCCAATTAATCTTAAAATATGTTGACATTCAAACCAAAATAGTAACATGTATTTTTATACGTGCTCATATACTTTTTTAAGGAATTAAACACCCCTTTGAAAAAAATCGGTTTTTTTCTTTTGCAGCGTACATCGTTAAAACTATAAAAAAATAGAAGAAATGTTTGACGTACAAATTGTATAATGTAAAATATATTTTATATAATGATCATATAAAAATCTTTTTATTTGTTATATTTTACAACATACCCTCATCACTCACAATATTTTGTCTAAAATGTTATAACTTTTATGACCAAATGAAAAATTATTTTATTTCGAGAATCCAACCTTATATATGCAGGGTGTCATTTTAATAGAACCAGGCAAATATCTCGAAAAATATGAAATATACGGAAAATATTTCAAACAAAAGTTGTATAGTTCGGAGGGGGACATGAGATGGTGCAATTGGCTTCATCCTACATAATCGTTTGAAAGTCACGTGAAGGTCACCTTCAATTTCTTAAATGGAAACCTCCATTTTTCATTGCATATTCTTGTAGTTTACTTCAAGAGCTTTCCAAAACACTATAATAAAATATTTTTTCATTAAGGCTCCTGGGTCGCATCATCCATCTCTTTTTAATGACGTCAGAAGCGAGAAAACGCATGCTAAAAATTCTTGCAAAATAAGTCGAGATAAACAGATATATGCACAAAACGACATTTGCGATCGATTAAATACACCTCTAAAATATTCCATACACTTTCCTTTTATTCTAAAAATCAATAGATAATCGGAAAATTAATGACAAGATAATGAGGAAATTAGGTTAAAAAAGAGGATTGCATGTCACATTTATTTTATAATTATCTGTTGATTGTTGAGAACAAAAGGAAAGTGTATTGGAAGTGTACTTAATCGATCGCAAATGTCGTTTTGTGGATATATCTGTTTATCTCGACATACTTTGCAGGAATTTTTAGCAAGCGTTTTTTCGCTTCTGACATCATTAAAAAGAGATGGATGATGCGACTCCCCAGGAGCCTTAAGTATCTTTCGAGTTGAAAGGCTTCACAGTTACAATATTGTTGCCATTAGTATTGGTACCCAAAATGTTTGACCGACGGCTGAAACCTTTTGAATGTTGTTCAGGGCCATGACCTTCACAACATTTGTCAAGGTCAAGGAGGCTGTTTCTAATATTTTCATTTCTTCAAATTTTACAGTGAAAACAAAAATAATAATTTAAAATCATGGGGTAACATGTGGAGTCCGATTGATTCTGAGGGATCATATGAAGATCAGAATGCTTCGTCGGGTCCACAAAGAAGCACACGTGTAAAATCCCATTAATAAATTTCTTTAATAATCATAGCATTGTGATCTTCATATGAGCCTTTAGAGTCAATCGGACTCCACATGTTACCTCATGATTTTAAATTATTATTTTTGTTTTCACTGTAAAATTTGAAGAAATGAAAATATTAGGAACAGCCTCCAATCACTTTGACCTTGACAAATGTTGTCAAGGTCATGGTCCTGAACAACATTCAAAAGGTTTCAGCCGTCGGTCGAACACTTTGGGTACCAATGCTAATGGCAACAATATTATAACTTTGAAGCCTTTTAACTCGAAAGATACTTAATGAAAAAATATTTTATTATAGTGTTTTGGAAAGCTTTCGAGGTAAGCTACAAGAATATGCAATGAAAAATGGAGGTTTTCATTTAAAAAATTAAAGGTGATTTTCACGTGACTTTCAAATGATTATCCAGGGTCAAGCCAATTGCACCATCTTATGTCCCCATCCGAACCATACAACTTTTGTTTGAAATATTTTTCCGTATCTCCCATATTTTTCGAGATATTTGGCTGGTTCGATTAAAATGACTCACCCTGTATAGTATCAAATTCCGAAATACGGAATTATCGAAAATTTAGAGGAAATACGTCCATACACGCACTACCCATAGCCATCTACTTGCTTGATACGTCGACACAATAGATTCCTTCATCGTATAATAAGAGACGACGACTAGTACAAATATGTAACTATGCAGAACATGTAACTATAATACTATAATACTTCTAAAAATGTAATAATGGTTATTTTTATATTATATTTAATATTATCTTATTCTTTATATAAGAATAGCAATAGAATGTGATAACTCATTCGTTATGTGAAAGGAATATAAGAATATAAATATATATGATATACCCAAATTAAATTTATTTATACAACTTTTGTTTGAGATATTTTTCCGTATCTTCCATATTTTTCGAAATATTTGCCTTGTTCGATTAGAATGACTCACCCTGTATAAAGCCTATATGCGTAATAACACATATGTTATTCAAGATTCTGACAAACAAGATGTTCTAATGAAGTTTAAAGATATTATGTTAGTATGATGCATACGTAAAAATAAAATAGTTTTAACCGATAATAAACACAAATACTGTATGTTTACGTATTCAAAGATTTGTTTGATTTTTATGTTCTAATTGTATCTACTAATTGACAAATAGTAGAAAAGTAAAAACTTGATATATAGTAATGATAAATTTTGATATATAGTAAAAACTATATATCAAATAATAAATAATGCTATATAATGCTATAATAAATAATGCTATAATAAATAATGCTATAATACCAGGTGTAGAAGTATGAAACCGGAATTCCCCTATAAATGGTGCCAGCGTTCAGTTTAGTGACCGTAAGACCGCTACTGCCGCGCTATTATATTCTCCTAACAGCTGACGAATATTGTCAACAAACATAACCCCAACTTTCATTCTCTAGTATATTTTTGTATAACCTTAAACATGTCACGTTTCGAGCCTACTAACTATGATTTGCGGACAGCATTGATTTTCTGTTATCATTTAAAGAAAACTGCTGCAGAATCACATCGAATGCTTGTCGAAGCTTACGGTGAATATGCTCTTGGTAAATCTCAGTGTTTCGAGTGGTTTAAAAAATTCAAAAGTGGTGATTTTGACGTGAGGAACGAAGAACTATGAACTATGAACTATGAACTATGAACTGCTGAAACCTGGTCAAACCGTCAATACTAATCGCTACCAACAACAAATGATCGATTTAAATCGAACATTGACTAAAAAACGACCAGAATATGCAAAAAGGCAACACAATGTCATTTTGCTCCATGATAATGCCCCATCACATACAGCAAAACGGGTCAAGGAAACGATCGAGTCGTTCAGTTGGGAATTACTACCGCATGCGGCTTATTCTCCAGACTTGGCTCCGTCCGATTATCACCTGTTCGCATCGCTAGGACACGCTCTCGCTAACCAACGCTTCGATTCGTATGAAAATGTGGAAAAATGGCTAGATAACTGGTTCGCTTCAAAAGATGAAAAGTTTTTTTGGCACGGCATTCATAAACTGCCAGAGAGGTGGGAAAAATGTGTTCAAAACAGTGGAAATTATTTTGAATAAAGTATTATTTATCACTTTCGAACAACAGACGTCTTATTTGTATAAAAAAATTCCGGTTTCATACTTCTACACCTGGTAAATAATAAATAATAAACTATATCAAATAATAAATAAAGCTATATATCAAAAGCTTATATGTAAATATTTAAATTTAGCTACTAATATACTTTTTTATACAAATTCTAACAAACAAGATGTTTTGCCGAATTTAATACATATTACATAAAGAAACACACCGATTAATATCCCGAAATTTTATATAGTTATTTGAGAAATAAGGAAAAACGTTTTTCCTTATTTTCTTCAAACGTTTTTTCTTGAGGACATCTTATTTAGATTGATATATTCTACGCACATATATTTTGGAAATTCTTAGGTCACACATTTTGAAAATATTCTCTTCATAACAAATAAAGTAGCACACGCACATTGCTATTCTTATACAAAAGATAATAATAAAAATAGTATAACAACAACCATTATTACATCTAGAAGTGTCACATAGTTACATGTCTTATTTGTACTAATTGTTTATAATTATAAGAAAATACGTAGAGTATGTATTGCGTCGATGTATCGAACGGGTAGGCGGCTATCGGTAAACGAGTGTATAGTATTTCCCTCTAATTTTCGCGATAAATCCATATTATATTTCGTAATATAATATTATTATATATGGAATTGGATTTGAAATAAAATAATCGTTTATTTGTTCATGCAAAATTATATTTTGAAAAAAAATATGGTAAGTGATAAAGGTATTTTGCACAATATAAAAAATAAAAAACGATTAAACTGTATCTATATAGCTCTATAGGTAAAACCTAATTAAAAGAGAATACACCAGCAATAAGAGCTAAATGCTGGTTGTTCGTGCAGATTGAAAGTAGAGAGGATAATAATATTTGTAGTGTTAAACACTTGCGCCGGATAATTTTTCACGGTCTTTCAACGTACGTCATGAATCAAATCGTCAACTACAAATTGATCATGAATCCTCAATATTTTGTAATTCTTAAAAAAGGAATCAACGCGCATCAGGAGTATTAAATATATAGGGGGGTTTTTAAAAATTACAAAATATTGGGGATTCAAGATCGGTAGTGGAAAACTTGATTCATCGCGTACATTGGAAGATCATCCGGCCAGTGCTGCGAGTCGGGTAATTTTTGGTGCGTTCGCTTTGGGCGCTTACGCGCTTAAGCATCATTCTATCTTTATCGCTCATTACCTGTGGAAAAATGATTGAATGACGCTTACAGCGTAAAACGCCCAAAGCGAACACACTAAAAGTTACCCAACTCACAGCACTGCATTCGGTGTGTGTGTGTATGTGTGTGTATGTGTACATGTGTGCAGCAAACTGTCGTTATTTTGACATCAATATGTCGTCATTATTTGTCAGTAACGTCATTTGTCCTTTAAGGTCGCGTATTCAACGTCATGTTTTAAGACATCAAAATAACTTTGCAAAATGACGTTATGATAACGTTTAATTTACCATATTATAGACGAATTTCTTTTTCGAATAAAAAGATAAATTTGCTATTCTTATAGATATATTTTCATATAATAATAACGTTGCAACATTGTATATTGCAGTGCAATGTTGCAGAAACATTGCAGTGACATTAATTTGAAATTACTTTAGCAATATTATAGCAATATTTAAAAAATATAAATATATTTTTTACTTATTTACTAGTTATTTTTGTTATCCCATGAGCAAACAACATCTAGAAAACATTTAAAAAGACATTTTTATAATGTTAAAAATAATTGGATAAATTTCCTTTTTTTCATTAAAATAACGTTTTTTAACGTTTAAAAGAATATTTTGTTTTCTAATATTTAATAAACATTTATTTTAACATTCAAAAAAACATTTTTCTAAATGTTAACATTTATCATTTAAAAAATATTTTCTAAATGTTAAAATAAACGTTTATTAAATATAAAAATAAAAACATTTTTCCAAACGTTAAAAAACTCTAAAAGCGTCTTTTTAATGAAAAAAAATTGATCTTATCTCATTATTTTTAACGTTTTAAAAATGTTTCTTCAAATGTTTTTTTAAATTATAATGTGTATTATAATTTGTAATGTGTCAACACCTAGGTAAACATATATTTTACATAAATATTTTATGCATGAATCTCTAACTTCTCTTTTATTAAATGAAATATTAGGATTATAAATAGTTTATTTTTATAGTTGTACTAACAAGAAGATGCCACAACCTACTAAATCGATTTCTGAATGAGACATAGCACGTTCACTAGCTGCGATGTTAAGCATCAATATCCTAATTGGGGTTTGTGTCAATGGGCGTTTGTTTATGAGAAATTACAATATAAAGTTTGGATTGCGAGACTGTATCACGGATATGGCTGAAAATGCGACTGTCTTTCAGGGTGGCGTGGCCGAGCAGACCGAGGCTCCCACGTCGAAAATTTTTAAGCCTGCAGCGAGCGTTCGAAATCCGGCGACAGTAATTAGAGAAGTGTCAGGCTTGTTTAACGCAAATACGAATATAGACACGTATTTTGCATTGCTTACAATGTAATATATATTTTAGTACATATTAAAACGTCATATTTTCTGTTGTATTTAATAAGTTTTCAGTTCTTGTTGAAAGAAGAGGATAAACATACAATCAAACATACAACAAGATATTCCACGCCGAGAAATATAAGTAAACATATAACTTGAAAATAATATCGTTGAAATGTACAGCAATCTACTTCTCATAGAATGTTTAGTTTTATAGGAAGGTTAAAAATATGATCACGAGAATATACAACTATTTTGATTTATTTACATGCATACAATCACTTTCTTATTGTTTATCATCAGCATCAATAACGTTTTAATATGTACTAAAATATATATTGCATTGTAAACAATGCAAAATACGTGTCTATATTCGTGTTTGCGTTAAACAAGCCTGACACTTCCCTAATTACCTCTGATTAATAGATAAAAACGAGACATATGTAAAACAAACGTATCATATTCGAAAAACATTAATTACATGCCCTAAGGTAAAAAAAAAAAACCGCACAAGGATAACTCTCGTCGCCGGGTTTTGAACGCTCGCTGCCGGTTCAAAAATTTTCGACGTAGGAGCCTCAGTCTGCTCGGCCACGCCACCTCGCTGAAAGACAGTCGCATTTTTAGCCACATTCGTGATCGCAATCCAAATTTTATATTGTAATTTCTCATAAACAAAGGCCCATTGGCACAAATCCCAATTAGGGTATTGATGCTTAACATCGCAACTAGCGAACGTGCTATGTTTCATTCAGAAATCGATTTAGCAGATTGCGGCATTTCCTTGTAAATAATATTATAAGAAAATTATAATTAACGCTTCGGCTGCGCATAATAAAACACACTTAGTATCAGTTGCAAAAATAGCCAAGGTGGTAGACTAGGAACATGGAGGTATGTGAAGTCTCGAGTTCGCGTCCGACCAGTACTGACAAGGGGACATTACATGACTGTTTCAAGGATTTTAATGCGCTTTTTACAGGCTATTTCTGGGCAAAAAAAAAACGATACGTATCTGGCCGTTTCAGTCAATGAGCCATAGTTTCGAGGAAATCGATTTTTAAAGAATAACTCTAGTCGGCCGTGGCATACTTGATACGTTCGATCATCACTACTGAACAGCAACAGCGGTAGCGCAATAGGTAATACGTTGGCTTCGTACGCAGTTGCCTATTCAAATTTCGTCTCGTGCATTTTTTTTTATTAAAAATTCTTATCTGTAATTATTTATATTATTTTGGATATACACGAAAAAGATTATTTATTTAATCGACAACGATGGTAATAATAATTATTCTATACATGAATATTTAATTATCTAATAATAACATTAAATTAATATGAAATTTATAAAGATAATAATATTTCTTTATACAGATTTTTCTAATTAATACAATAATTATTTAAAAATTTTTAAATCATATTTACAAAAAATATATCAATATAATTAAATAATCTTTTTCGTGTACATCTACAATAATATAAATAATTACAGATAAGAATGAATTTTTAATAAAAAAAAATGCACGAAACGAGATTTGAACACACAACCTACTGCGTACAAAACCAACGTCTTAAGGGACGTCTACATTGGAAGTAAGTAGTAAGAAATAAGAAGTAAGAGTAAGAAATTGACCAACCACAGTCGAATGTGAGAAGAATAATCAACTATGATTGGTCAATTTCTTATTCTTACATCCTACTTCTTACTGCTTACTTCCAATGTAGACGTCTCTTTACCTACTGCGCTACCGCTGTTGCTGTTCAATAGTGACGGTCGAACGTATCAAGTATGCCGCAGCCGAAACAGCTGGCTGAAACAGCCAGATGTCGTTTTTCTTTCGTCCAAAAACAGCCTGTAAAAAGCGCATCAAAATCCCCGGAGCAGTCACCTGGTGCTCCCCTTGTGAGTAAGTTTTCAGGTACAAAAATAGTAAGAAATCAAATAAAATAGCTAAATTATATTTAAAATCAAAGTAAACTGACTAGTTGCGATCATTTCTGCAAAATATATATTTTTTAACCAATGTCATACGTTATTGTTACGTCATTTTATGTAAAAAAAAATGTCGTCATTAAGTCGTCGTACATATGACGTGATTGGTCTGTGATTTAGGACCGTCAAAAAGACGTCATTATTTGGTTAACTTGAAGGATAAATGACGTAACAGATGACGTAAAATTCACGTTATTATCATGGCTGCCTGCTACTTGGTGCGTGCGTGCGTGCGTGCGTGCGTGCGTGCGTGCGTGCGTGCGTGCGTGTGTGTGTATGTGGACGCGTGTGCGCGCGTTTGATACTACAAACATTATTATCCTTCCCACTTCTAATCTGCACGAACACCCAGCATCTATCCAACTAACAAGAAGACGTCGAAATGATGTGATTTTTTTGGCCTGCAGACGTCATTAAAAATTTAATGTTATTTTGATGTACTTGTGACGTGATTATGTCGCAACCCATTGATATCAGTTTTGCTACGTCAATAATAACATTAAATTAAAATGAAATTTATAAAGATAATAATATTTCTTTATACAGATTTTTCTAATTAATACAATAATTATTTAAAAATTTTTAAATCATATTTACAAAAAATATATCAATATAATTAAATAATCTTTTTCGTGTACATCTACAATAATATAAATAATTACAGATAAGAATGAATTTTTAATAAAAAAAAATGCACGAAACGAGATTTGAACACGCAATCTACTGCGTACAAAACCAACGTCTTAAGGGACGTCTACATTGGAAGTAAGTAGTAAGAAATAAGAAGTAAGAGTAAGAAATTGACCAACCACAGTCGAATGTGAGACGTCATACTGACGTCGATACATGAAGTAAAAATGACGTCATTTAGACGTTTTAAGGACGTTATTAGGACTTTAATTAACGTTATTAGGACGTTATTACTTAGACAGCACAAAATATTTATAAAATATATTTACAAAATATTTATAAGATTTATTTGAAATAGATTTATTTTATAAATATTTATCAAAATATTTCATACATATTTTTGTGACCTTAGATTCAATAGATCATAAATACTTATCAAAAATATTATAAAAATGTTTTATTAAAATATATACATTTATATACAATTTTCTCTTTTCCTAAATTTTTCTTAAATTTTTCACTTTATTATTTTACATGCTACTTGATTCAAGTTAAATTGTATCTCGAAAATTTGATTACCATTGCTGAGATTCGAACTTGAGACCTTTGGTTCTTGAGATGTTCACCTTATCTACTGCATTACTGTCACTTTGACTGAGAAACGCTTCGTACTATATACATATGGTATATCTATATATGAAAACAAATGATTTATTTAAAAGAAAAGAATAAATTCTTTTAAATGTAAATTGTCATTTAATGTGCAATGATCATTAAAGACAATGTGATTTAGGACGCTCTTTCGGAGCGCGTTATTAACTTCATGTCGTTTCATCATTATCGCTTTTCAGATTTACAACAAGGATAGAATGCCATAGTAGCGCTATGTAGCATTTCCTTGCATGCATCCTTTGATTGGTACATAGTCTCCAGCTAACAGTTAAAGACATCATTAAGACGTTATTAAGATGTCATATGATGTTACTTTGTTAGTTGGGTCATATATTGAACATTGGCAATCCGTCTTTTTGACGTAATAAAAATGACGTATTATTTTAGTATCTATAATCACGTCAAAATTACATTCCATTTAGATCACATGACGTCATCGACATCAAAATCACGTAGTTTTTACGTCATTTCGATGTTGTGTTGTTAGCTGGGTAGCTCTTATTAACCGTGTATCTATACAGCAATGGATATCTAAGGGATATACTAAAATCATCGCGGATATGCGAAATATATTTCAATTTCCTAATAATATCATCAGTATATTATAATGACTAAATTTCGAAAATATCCCCGTATACAATATCCAAGGGATATCTTATCTCAAATACGATGAATGTGTAAAATATATTGTACAGACATCCTAAAAATGAGTATAAGATATAATGCAGGCACATGGCATGCAGACAGACACCTTTTTATTAACATTTTGAAAACTATAGGAAATGCGCAAGTGGTTACGGAGCATATACCAGGTGTACAAGTATGAAATGCGGATTTTTTTCCAAAAAAACACATTAAATTCGGAAGAATGATAAAAAGAGGTTTATTCAAAGTATGCTCCATTGCTAGTTACACATTTTTCCCATCTTTCGGGCAATTTATGGATACCACGCCAGTAAAAATCTTCCCCTTTTGCCGCGAACCATTCATCGAGCCATTTTTTCACATTTTCGTACGAACCAAAGCGCTGCTCAGCAAGTGCGTGACACATCGATGCAAACAAGTGGTAATCGGAAGGAGCCAAGTCTGGTGAGTAAGCCGCATGAGGTAGAACTTCCCAGCTGAGTGCTTCCAACGTGTCCGGTTTTGCCGTATGTGATGGAGTATTGTCATGGAGAAAAATGATCTTGTGTTGCCTCTTTTGGTATTCTGATCGTTTTTCAAGCAGCGAACGGTTCAAATCGATCAATTGTTGTCGGTAGCGTTTGGTATTAACCGTTTCACCAGGCTTTAACAGCTCATAATAGACCAAACCTTTCTGGTCCCAAACACAGAGCATCGTCTTCCTGCCAAAGCGATTTTGCGGTCGATGTGGATGGTGCGCCTGGGTCTACCCATGATTTTTTGCGCTTGGGATTCTCAAAATAAATCCACTTTTCATCCCCAGTAACGATACGATGCAAAAACGACTTTCTTTTGTATCGTTTGAGCAAAATTTCACATGTGTTTTTGCGCCTCTCCATCTGCCTCTCGTTCAACTCATGTGGTGCCCATTTGCCGATCTTCTGAATCTTTTCCATCTCTCGTAGGCGATTGGAAACAGCTTGTTGACTAACGTTCAATTGTTCTGCGAGTTGTTTTTGTGTTTGTGAATCATCTTCGTCCAACAATGCTTGCAACTCCACATGTTCGTATCTTTTTGGCGATTTTCCGTGTTCCTTGTTTGCAACCTCGAAATCACCACTTTTGAAACGCCGAAACCATCGTTCACACGTATCTTGCGATGGAGCATGTTCACCACAAGCTTCTCGAAGTAATCGGTATGATTCAGCAGCAGTTTTCTTCAAATGAAAACAAAAAATTAATGCTGTCCGCGAATACTCTTTATTTGGTATAAATTTCGACATATTGAACACAGCAACACAACACTATGCAAATACTTTTTCAATTTATCACTCATGCGCATTTGACACTTGTTGATGGCACAACAAAATGGCATAAATGTCAAATCTTTATACCACACACTGCATTGGTGCGCCATCTGTTTTCTCAAATCCGCATTTCATACTTGTACACCTGGTACATCTCGCTGTTCGTCGTCGGTGTGAGTTTTCCATCCGGCTTAACCGCCGTTACGTTAAGACGTGTTCGAATACGTTAGGACCTGTGATTTTTTTAGAAACGTACCTTTTGGTACGCTTGGTGAAAGGACCGCAAAAAACATCTGAATCCAAGTAAAATAAACAGAGAAAGAGAGAGAAAGAGACAGTTTTTCTCAGCTTAATAGTAGTCAACTTTGTCGGCTAATATTTCGTTTCGCAGTAAAGAGCGACGATTTTGTCAGATAAAAAAAGTTGTTTCTCGTGCAAAAACGCGTCGATTCAGACTACTTTCATCGAAATCGGAGGTGAGGGATTTAAACTGAATAATTACCGAGAGCAAAACTTTTTCTCTTTCAGAAAAACTAAAAATGTGTAATTACTTGTGCCTAATAAAGAAATGACTCCAACACAACTACAACTTGCATTGCACGAGGATATCAATATCTCACGTGAATAAATTAACATTAAATTTGTGATTAATAACATTTGCGATAGTTCATGTAACATTTCTGTTATAGGTGATAACTTCCCAGTAAGCAATCTGCGCGCAGACTGACGTCAGACTGGCGACAGGATCTGTCGAATTCGAGCAGGATCTGTCGACAGATCCATAGACATCTGCGTCCCCAATCTGCCGTCAGACTGTTGACAGAGTCTGCGAACAGACTCTGACGACATACTGGCGACAGATTGCGCGCAGAGCCTGTCGACAGACTCTGACGGCAGATTGGCGGCAGAGTGCGTGCAGATCCTGTCGTTTCGTAGGTTCTTCAATTAAATTTTTGGTAGAAAATTTTCTCATAATTTTTCATAGTTATTTACAGAATTAGCGCTTTCTCATACATACTCGTAAAATACAATGAAAAAATAAGTTTTTCTATATTATTTTTTCATAATTTTTAAGATTTTCTCCGGTGAGATTCGAACTTAAACTGAAAACATCTTTTGGATAATCGTTCGTCCCCTTAGACACTACGCCAATTCCTCACTTGATAAAAAGTGCTTTGTATTGTCCATTTAAAATTTAAGGAAGAAAAATCTTAGAGTTTATTCGCCTTTTAAACCGCAAAATATAGACGAAACCGTTTAGCGTATAAATAATGTAAGAGAGACCGGCACGATAATTCGAAATTAATTTTCTACCAAGGACTGTATAGAAAATTACTGCAATAAAACAGCAGATAATGACATTTTTCCATCATGCTAATAAAATACTGTGCTTTTACATGTGCGAATTAATTTGGTCGATTGTCCAGTTCAGATTGTATTAAGTTTTATCAAAATGAAAGCATGATATATTTTCAAATAAACCATCACAAACATTTTGTAAAAGTTATTTACATAGCGAGACTAGTATTTTATTCGATGTTGCTGCTTTCACTATTTATTGCATGACGGTTAAATCGTTCAGATTTAATGACGTAATAACATTAAAAAAAATAATAATATGAGAAATTGTATGAAAAATTATGAGAACAATTTTTACCAGGCATAACATATGTACGCCTTTAAATGGCCACTTAACCGTTGTACTATTCTATACTTATACTCGTTATTTCTCTATTATTGTTGCTTTTTTACCAGAAATGTGTAATACAATTTTAAAAAATAAAAATTGTTTTTTATTGTTATATGTGTACAATTATATGTGTACAATTATTGCAATATAATTATCTTGACTTCTCTCGAAGTTTTACATGATGTGTATGTGAAACTGTCCCATTTAATAACGTACATATGGCCCTTGATAGAATTAAATAGCCTATCTAGGAAACAGAATCTGCGCGCAATCTGCCGTTAGTCTGTCGTCAGAGTCTGTCGACAGGCTCTGTGCGCAGTCTGTCACCAATCTGTCGTCAGAACAGATTCTGCGTACAATCTGTTGCCATTCTGTCTAAAGATACTGTTGACAGACTCTGCGTAAAATCTGCGCAGGTTTGGTTATCTGTGGATTGTAGTTATAAGATAATATATATAACTAGAATACTCATAAATATCAATAAATATCTGTTTGTTGTAATTCCTGATTAAACATTATAAGTTTGATATAACGCGTGTGTTATACAACAGAGTTGAGAGATGTTCCAATTCATGTAAAAACTCTGAAAAAATTCTGAGGATTTTCTAAGAAATCTTTCCATCAGAAGATACATATATATTTATTGTACATACATGTATATTTATTGTACATACATATATATATTGTACTTTGTGTAATTCTATAATTTGTATAATTTCAGATATAATACTAATGTATACATTATATTGATTGTTTAATATGTATATAAATAATATATCGGTATAAAATAGATTTACTAAGCACATTTTGTACTAATTATATACCCAGATAGCCAAACCTGCGCGAGCAGATTTTGCGCAGAATCTGTCGACAGTGTCTGTAAACAGAATAGCAACAGATTGAACGCAGAATCTGTTCTGACGACAGATTGCGCGCAGAGCCTGTCGACGGACTCTGATGACAGACTGACAGCAGATTGCGCGTAGATTCTGTTTCCTAGATAGGCTATTTAATTCTATCAAGGGCCATATGTACGTTATTAAATGGGGCAGTTTCACATACACATCATGTAAAACTTCGAGAGAAGTCAAGATAATTATATTGCAATAATTGTACACATATAATTGTACACATATAACAATAGAAAATAATTTTTATTTTTTAAAATTGTATTACACATTTCTGATAAAAAAGCAACAATAATAGAGAAATAACGAGTATAAGTATAGAATAGTACAACGGTTAAGTGGCCATTTAAAGGCGTACATATGCCATGCCTGGTAAAAATTGTTCTCATAATTTTTCATACAATTTCTCATATTATTATTTTTTTTAATGTTATTATGTCATTAAATCTGAACGATTTAACCGTCATGCAATAAGTAGTGAAAGCAGCAACATCGAATAAAATATTAGTCTCGCTATGTAAATAACTTTTACAAAATGTTTGTGATGGTTTATTTGAAAATATATCATGCTTTGATTTTGATAAAACTTAATACAATCTGAACTGGACAATCGACCAAATTAATTCGCACATGTAAAAGCACAGTATTTTATTAGCATGATGGAAAAATATCATTATCTGCTGTTTTATTGCAGTAATTTTCCATACAGTCCTTGGTAGAAAATTAATTTCGAATTATCGTGCCGGTCTCTCTTATATTATTTATACGCTAAACGGTTTTGTC